>NC_143036.1:5065000-5290000 GCF_057628025.1 Oncorhynchus mykiss
ACTACATGCTGTTGTTAGGAGAGATACTACATGCTGTTGTTAGGAGAGATACTACATGCTGCTGGTCGGAGAGATACTACATGCTGCTGTTAGGAGAGATACTACATGCTGTTGTTAGGAGAGATACTACATGCTGCTGGTAGGAGAGATACTACATGCTGCTGTTAGGAGAGATACTACATGCTGCTGTTAGGAGAGATACTACATGCTGCTGTTAGGAGAGATACTACATGCTGCTGTTAGGAGAGATACTACATGCTGCTGTTAGGAGAGATACTACATGCTGCTGTTAGGAGAGATACTACATGCTGCTGTTAGGAGAGATACTACATGCTGCTGTTAGGAGAGATACTACATGCTGTTGTTAGGAGAGATACTACATGCTGCTGTTAGGAGAGATACTACATGCTGCTGTTAGGAGAGATACTTCATGCTGTTGTTAGGAGAGATACTTCATGCTGCTGTTAGGAGAGATACTACATGCTGCTGTTAGGAGAGATACTACATGCTGCTGTTAGGAGAGATACTACATGCTGCTGTTAGGAGAGATACTACATGCTGCTGTTAGGAGAGATACTACATGCTGCTGTTAGGAGAGATACTACATGCTGCTGGTCGGAGAGATACTACATGCTGCTGTTAGGAGAGATACTACATGCTGCTGTTAGGAGAGATACTACATGCTGCTGTTAGGAGAGATACTACATGCTGCTGTTAGGAGAGATACTACATGCTGCTGGTAGGAGAGATACTACATGCTGCTGTTAGGAGAGATACTACATGCTGCTGTTAGGAGAGATACTACATGCTGTTGGTAGGAGAGATACTACATGCTGCTGGTAGGAGAGAAACTACTCTTTACCATGACATTTAGGATACATCATATGTATCTATCAGATAATATTCACACTGCGGGTTCTGCTTTGTTTGGTAGGAGATGGCCAGACCATTGCTAGTCATATTATTATTATATTGGGCAGCCTTGTAAAACACACATAATCATATAGCAACTGACCTCTGACCAGTGTTTTCATATAGCAACTGACCTCCGACCAGTGTTGTCATATAGCAACTGACCTCTGACCAGTGTTGTCATATAGCAACTGACCTCCGACCAGTGTTGTCATATAGCAACTGACCTCCGACCAGTCTTGTCATATAGCAACTGACCTCCGACCAGTCTTGTCATATAGCAACTGACCTCTGACCAGTGTTGTCATATAGCAACTGACCTCTGACCAGTGTTGTCATATAGCAACTGACCTCAGACCAGTGTTGTCATATAGCAACTGACCTCTGACCAGTGTTGTCACATAGCAACTGACCTCTGACCAGTGTTGTCATATAGCAACTGACCTCTGACCAGTGTTTTCATATAGCAACTGACCTCTGACCAGTGTTTTCATATAGCAACTGACCTCCGACCAGTGTTGTCATATAGCAACTGACCTCTGACCAGTGTTGTCATATAGCAACTGACCTCTGACCAGTGTTATCATATAGCAACTGACCTCTGACCAGTGTTGTCATATAGCAACTGACCTCTGACCAGTGTTTTCATATATCAACTGACCTCTGACCAGTGTTGTCATATAGCAACTGACCTCCGACCAGTGTAATCAAATAGCAATTGACCTCTGACCAAAGTTATCATATAGCAACTGACCTCTGACCAGTGTTGTCATATAGCAACTGACCTCTGACCAGTGTTATACTATAGCAACTGACCTCCGACCAGTGTAATCATATAGCAACTGACCTCTGACCAGTGTAATCATATTGCAACTGACCTCTGACCAGTGTTGTCATATAGACTAAGAAAAGGTTGGTGACCGCTGATCTAGTCTATATGGACCATATCTGTCTATTGTGATTAGTGCTGTTATACCAGGACATTGTGCTCTAGTCTCATAGTCTATCAATATAGGCCTATGGGTTATTAGATCAATGTGAAGGTCTATGTGTAGGTCTATGTGTAGGTCTATGTGAGGTCTATGTGTAGGTCTATGTGTAGGTCTATGTGAGGTCTATGTGTAGGTCTATCTGTAGGTCTATGTGAGGTCTATGTGAGGAGGTCTATCTGTAGGTCTATGTGTAGGTCTATGTGAGGTCTGTGTGAGGTCTATGTGAGGTCTATGTGAGGTCTATGTGAGGTCTACGTGAGGTCTATGTGTAGTCTATGATTAGGCCTATGTGTAGGTCTATGTGAGGTCTAGTTGTTGGTCTATGTTTAGGTCTATGATTAGGTTTATGTGAGGTCTATGTGTAGGTCTATGTGTAGGTCTATGTGAGGTCTGTGTGAGGTCTGTGTGAGGTCTATGTGAGGTCTATGTGAGGTCTATGTGAGGTCTACGTGAGGTCTATGTTTAGGTATATGTGAGGTATTTGTGAGGTCTGTGTAGGTCTATGTGTAGGTCTTATGTGTAGGTCTATGTGTAGGTCTATGTGAGGTCTGTGTGAGGTCTATGTGAGGTCTATGTGAGGTCTACGTGAGGTCTATGTGTAGTCTATGATTAGGTCTATGTGTAGGTCTATGTGTAGGTCTATGTGTAGGTCTACGTGAGGTCTACGTGAGGTCCACGTGAGGTCCACGTGAGGTCTACGTGAGGTCTATGTGTAGTCTATGATTAGGTCTATGTGTAGGTCTATGTGAGGTCTATGTGTAGGTCTATGTTTAGGTCTATGATTAGGTTTATGTGAGGTCTATGTGTAGGTCTATGTGTAGGTCTATGTGTAGGTTTATGTTTAGGTCTATGTGAGGTCTATGTTTAGGTCTATGATTAGGTTTATGTTTAGGTCTATGATTAGGTTTATGTGAGGTCTATGTGAGGTCTACGTGAGGTCTATATGTGGTCTATGATTAGGTCTATGATTAGGTCTATGTTTAGGTCTATGATTAGGTTTATGTGAGGTCTATGTGAGGTCTACGTGAGGTCTATGTGTGGTCTATGATTAGGTCTGTGATTAGGTTTATGTTTAGGTCTATGATTAGGTTTATGTGAGGTCTATGTGAGGTCTACGTGAGGTCTATGTGTGGTCTATGATTAGGTCTATGATTAGGTCTATGTTTAGGTCTATGATTAGGTTTATGTGAGGTCTACGTGAGGTCTACGTGAGGTCTATGTGTAGGTCTATGTGTAGGTCTATGTGTAGGTTTATGTTTAGGTCTATGTGAGGTCTATGTTTAGGTCTATGATTAGGTTTATGTTTAGGTCTATGATTAGGTTTATGTGAGGTCTATGTGAGGTCTACGTGAGGTCTATATGTGGTCTATGATTAGGTCTATGATTAGGTTTATGTTTAGGTCTATGATTAGGTTTATGTGAGGTCTATGTGAGGTCTACGTGAGGTCTATGTGTGGTCTATGATTAGGTCTATGATTAGGTTTATGTGAGGTCTATGTGAGGTCTACGTGAGGTCCACGTGAGGTCTACGTGAGGTCTATGTGTAGTCTATGATTAGGTCTATGTGTAGGTCTATGTGAGGTCTATGTGAGGTCTATGTTTAGGTCTATGATTAGGTTTATGTTTAGGTCTATGATTAGGTTTATGTGAGGTCTATGTGAGGTCTACGTGAGGTCTATGTGTGGTCTATGATTAGGTCTATGATTAGGTCTATGTTTAGGTCTATGATTAGGTTTATGTGAGGTCTACGTGAGGTCTACGTGAGGTCTATGTGTAGGTCTATGTGTAGGTCTATGTGTAGGTTTATGTTTAGGTCTATGTGAGGTCTATGTTTAGGTCTATGATTAGGTTTATGTTTAGGTCTATGATTAGGTTTATGTGAGGTCTATGTGAGGTCTACGTGAGGTCTATGTGTAGGTCTATGTGTAGGTCTATGTGAGGTCTATGTGTAGGTCTATGTGTAGGTCTATGTGAGGTCTATGTGAGTCGCATGTTAAACGCAAGCTTCATTGATTTACATAGGCCTCCACGACTATTTGTTCTGTAATGTGATCACAGTAGGTTATAGGGTAGGCTACACCTTTACGATAATTTAATAATGATTTTAGTCCTGAACATTTGGCACAATTTAAATCTTTGCTGGCCCTGTCATTAATGGGTTAATGATTAATGATTCACCCCGGGCTGTGCTTACTTAACCAGTGACAGCCCGTCACATGACCCCTGAGTGGACACGCCCCCGTTATGAGAGTCACAAGTGTGAATCTGGCACTGAAGAAGGCAGTGTCACGGTGCGTTCGTAACCAAGTGGGAAGTGGGGATTTACCACTTGAATGGCCCTCCAACTAGTGGGAAACTAGTCTATCATCCAGTGCACCCACTTCTCCCACATGGTGACCTCTGACATCACCTACCAAGGAAATGGCCCCTATAACAGTATTTTCAGAAGCTAAATGCAACAACAAAATATTATTTACAAAAAGCAATATTTGTTTTTTACTGATCATTTATATGAGGAATTAAAATAAACAAATTAAGAACAATATATGAAGAACTAGCACTGATATAGGTGTGGCAGCGTAGCCTAGTGGTTAGAGTGTTTTTACTAGTAACCCAAAGGTTGCAAGATCATATCCCTGAGCTGACAAGGTACACATCAGTTGTTCTGCCCCTGAACAAGGCAGTTAACCTGCTGTCAATGAAAATAAGAATTTGTTCTTAACTGACTTGCCTAGTTAAGTAAAGGTATAAATATATATTAAAATCTGTGAAAAATAAATTGAATGTGTTGTTTCACATTAAGGGAAGATGTGTTATGGTGTGGGTCAATCCCAATATGTTGGAGATATGGATCAATCCCAATATGTTGGATAGATGTGTTAATATATGGGTCAATCCCAATATGTTGGATAAATGTGTTAATATATGGGTCAATCCCAATAGGTTGGATAAATGTGTTAATATATGGGTCAATCCCAATATGTTGGATAGATGTGTTAATATATGGGTCAATCCCAATATGTTGGATAGATGTGTTAATATATGGGTCAATCCCAATATGTTGGATAAATGTGTTATGATATGGATCAATCCCAATATGTTGGATAAATGTGTTATGATATGGATCAATCCCAATAGGTTGGATAGATGTGTTAATGTATGGGTCAATCCTAATAGGTTGGATAGATGTGTTAATATATGGGTCAATCCCAATAGGTTGGATAGATGTGTTGTCACAACCTGATCTGTTTCATCTGTCTTTGTGATTTGTCTCCACCCCTCTCCAGGTGTCACCCATTATCCCCTGTCCTCTTATAACAACACCTGACCCACTTCACCACAGACATACAGTAGCATCACTAGAATGGATTCTTCTCAACAGAGAGGTAGAGGAGAGTTTGGCAGCCATGTTGGTAAAGGACCTAAAAGCATAAGAGCCCCCCCCCCCCCCCCCTAAGTGTGTACTGTAACAACCATAGAGGCCTGCCATAGAGGCTGCCCACCGTTCTAGAATGTATAGTAGCGGAGTATTCTGGAATGGACGAGGTGTTCTAGAATACACCTACTGTAATCTAGAATGGACAGGATGTTGGTGATGATTGTTGATGATGTCATAGCATTTAGTGACTAGAACTGTCTACTAGTTCAGTGGAATCTGTTAATGAAAATATATCACCACCACCACAGTTTAGTCAATCACATCGGCACCCTTTGTGTGTGTGTGTGTGTTGTATTGAACCGCCCCGCAAAGGCATCAACCAGGTGCTTTTAATCTCTGCATTGTGAAGCATCTCTAAATGGGAGAAACCATTCAGCCGTTGATTAGCCCGGGTTTCACCCTTTTCAGAGATCGCTTGGATCTAGGGTTGCAAAATTTCCTCAAAATGTCCAGGTTTTCCTGAAAAGATTCCTGGAATTACAAGGGTGTTAATAGGGAGATCCAGAACCGAACAATCAAGATTTCTGGAAAATGTGGGATTTTTTGGGAAGAAAGCTACTGTACTTGTGCCACCCTACTTGTATCAGTTATTCACAGACATAATCCTATAACACGCGATCAGATTGAATCTCGGGCCAAACACAATATTCTCTCAACTTTTAAAGGTTAAAGCTTCCTTTCTCGCTGCAACAGTTAAAATTGTAACATTAATGTGGACATTTAAAAAATTTAAAAATCTGGAATATATACTGTATATTTTTTTGTTTTAAACTGGCAGGTGCCATAAGGAACATATGCTGAGGATGTAATCTGATATTCCCAGCACACATTGACTACATCAAATTTGTGACTCTACAAACGTGTCGGATGCATTTGCATCTTTGTTTTTGGTTGTGGTTACAGATTATTTTGAAATGTTAATGATGTATTGTGTCATTTTGGAGTCACTTTTATCTTAAATAAGAACAGAACATGTTTCTTAACACTTCTACATTCACATGGATGCTACTATGATTATGTATAATCACAAATGAATCGTGAATAATGATGAGTGAGAAAGAATCACACAAAACGACCCCCGCAAAACGCTAACCTTCCCTGTTATTGGTAATGGTGAGAGGTTAGCAACATTTGATCTCAAATCCAAAATGCTGGAGTATTGAGCCAAATGCAAAAGATTTTGCTTCACTGTCCAGATAACTATGTCAGGGACTGTATGTTCCACTCATAGAACTAGAATGATTGATCATAGTATTTACGGATCCACCCCCATATCTAAATACAGAACCTTATGTGGAAATCTCCACCCCCCCAGAGCTATTTAAAGAATCTCATTGGTGAATCATTAATGAAGAGGTGAGTGTACATTCTGAAGTTCAGGGAACTCAAAAGGCAGCGAGACTAAATGATTTGCATATTATCTAGCATGGCATTCCTAAAGGGTTTCCTTTTCCTCAATGGGAATGTTCCCAGTTTGGGAAGGAAACTCAGTCTCCCTGCAATACAAGTCCCACATCCCAAATGGCACCCTATTCCCTATATAGTGCACTACTTTAGACCAGAGCCCTATGGCACCCTATTCCCTATATATAGTGCACTATCAAACATGTCTACGTTGATTAAAGTATCGGTTCACTGTGGCCCAGTGGGAGTTGTGATATCTGCCTGTCTCTTGTCTAGTAACATGGGAAAACTGTCATTGTGTGATTTAAATGCTAGGTTGGAGGAATGTTAGAGGAAGTTGTTTCTTCTTCTGGTTTTCATGTAGTATAACACTTCACATGATGTCGGTCTACTTCCTGTGTTTTTTTTATTTTACCTTTATTTAACTAGGCAAGTCTGTTAAGAACAAATTCCTATTTTCAATGACGGCCTAGGAACAGTGGGTTAACTGCCTGTTCAGGGGCAGAACAACAGATTTGTACCTTGTCAGCTCGAGGGATTTGAACTTGCAATCTCTCCTCTCCTGTTCTCACACATTAGAGCCATCTAGTTCCATCTCTCCTCTCCTGTTCTCACAGAAGAGCCATCTTCTCTCTTCTATCCCTTTCTCCCGTTTCTCCTCTTCTCGAGGGCCCAGGGTAGTGAGTAGTGACAGCCAGAGTTAAAGGCCGACTCCTAGGACGAATTGCCCCGCTCCGTCCCACCAACATGGGAAGCCAAGTAGGGAACATCCCCTGACGTAAATAGAATCAAATCATTGATAGTGTTTGAGCCTGTCCTTGGAAACAAATGCCAGCGCCATTGATTTTTCCATTTCAATGATGTGTTATCAACCTGCTCAATTAAACCCATCTAAATGACTTCCACATTAACGGGGGTTAAAGATAGAAAAAGGAATCCTACAGACGTTGATGAATGAACGATTAGAGATTAGAATAGATATCAAGCCAATAGTTTGTTTAGGTTTTTTTTTAGTCCATGTGAATTCTCAGCAGATCTGTAACTTCCTCTCCTGGCCAGATAGTTTTGGCTCCAGGCGAGGGAGGAAGAACTTCCATTTGAAGTTTTAATCAAGTGTGTTAGTGCTGGGATGGAACAAAAGGCTGCGGTCACTGTGCTCCCGTTTTGCCCAGGTTTGTCTTTGGGCTGACTCTTTATCCACAGACCACAAACACACAGTAGTTAGCTAGGTGGAGATGGTGCAGGAGAAAGCTAGGTGGAGGTGGTGGAGGTGGTGCAGTAGCTAGCTAGGTGGAGGTGGTGCTGTAGCTAGCTAGGGGGAAGTGGTGCAGTAGCTAGCTAGGGGGAGGTGGTGCTGTAGCTAGCTAGGTGGAGGTGGTGCAGTAGCCAGCTAGGTGGAGATGGTGCAGGAGCTAGCTAGGTGGAGGTGGTGCAGTAGCTAGCTACGTGGAGGTGGTGGAGGTGGTGCAGTAGCTAGCTAGATGGTGGTGGTGGTGCAGTAGCTAGCTAGGTGGTGGTGCTGCAGTAGCTAGCTAGGTGGTGGTGCTGTAGTAGCTAGCTAGGTGGTGCTGCTGCAGTAGCCAGCTAGATGGTGGTGCTGTAGATAGATGGTGGTGGTGGTGCTGTAGTAGCTAGGTGGAGGTGCTGCAGTAGTTAGCTAGGTGGTGGTGGTGCTGTAGTAGCTAGCTAGGTGGTGCTGCTGCAGTAGTTAGCTAGGTGGAGGTGGTGCTGTAGATAGATGGTGGTGGTGCTGTAGTAGCTAGGTGGTGGTGGTGCTGTAGATAGATGGTGGTGGTGCTGTAGTAGCTAGGTGGTGGTGGTGCTGTAGATAGATGGTGGTGGTGCTGTAGTAGCTAGGTGGTGGTGGTGCTGTAGTAGCTAGGTGGTGGTGGTGCTGTAGTAGCTAGCTAGGTGGAGGTGGTGCTGTAGATAGATGGTGGTGGTGCTGTAGTAGCTAGGTGGTGGTGGTGCTGTAGTAGCTAGCTAGGTGGAGGTGGTGCTGTAGATAGATGGTGGTGGTGCTGTAGTAGCTAGGTGGTGGTGATGCTGCAGTAGCTAGCTACTAACCGCTACAGTACAGCTCTGAGGAAGGGGATGTCACGGCCGTTGAAAGAACTGGACCAAAGCTTAGCGTGGTGAGCGTACATATTCCTTTTATTTATTATGATGAGGGCAACAAAACAATAATCGATACACCACAACCGTGATGCTTAAGGGCTATGTGCATTAAACAAAAGTTAACTTTCCACACAGAGAGGAGGGGAAAAGGGCTACCTAAGTATGGTTCCCAATCAGAGACAACGATAGACAGCTGTCCCTGATTGAGAACCATACCCGGCCAAAACATAGAAATACAAAATCAAAGAAAAACAAAACATAGAATGCCCACCCCAAATCACACCCTGACCAAAGCAAATAGAGACATAAAAAGGCTCTCTAAGGTCAGGGCGTGACAGGGGATGAATAGGAAGGAGGGGAGAAAGAACAGAAGAATAGGAGTGGAGGACAGAAGAGGGGATGAATAGGAGGGTGCTAGTAAGAATGGAAGGAGTGTGTGAGTGAGTACATCAACAGTTTGAAAGGGATGCTTTGAATCAATAACAACATGGGGGTGAATCAGATCAGTCAGCAGTCACTCTGACTCACCCGAGGAGTAGGACTTGATTGTCTTGTACAGTCACATATACTGTATGGGGATGGGAGGTTACTGTATTAGGACACAAAGACACAACAGCGGATCGCGGCTCCTGTAGCCAACACCCATATGTATGTGTATGAGTCACGTGATGTGGCAACAACATGGGAGGACAATGACATCCATGAACACAACGGCCTTATGGAAGGAAGAGGGGATGGATACGAAGAAGGACCAGGGGAGTGATAGGGAGGGGAGGAAGAATAGGAGGGGAGATAGGAGGAAGGAGGAGGGGAGATAGGAGAAGGGGAGGAAGGAGGAGGGGAGGTAGGAGAAGGGGAGGAAGAAGGAGGGGAGGTAGAAGAAGGGGAGGAAGAAGGAGGGGAGGTAGGAGAAGGGGAGGAAGAAGAAGGGGAGGTAGGAGAAGGGGAGGAAGGAGGGGAGGTAGGAGAAGGGGAGGAAGAAGGAGGGGAGGTAGGAGAAGGGAGGAAGGAGGGGAGGTAGGAGAAGGGGAGGAAGGAGAAGGGGAGGAAGGAGGAGGGGAGATAGTAGAAGGGGAGGGAGGAGGTGGGGAGGTAGGAGAAGGGGAGGAATACGAGGGTGGTACATACTAAGAAAAGAAGAAGTGAGTGACAGTTTGAAAGGGAAACTTCCCCCTCAGTTTTTAGAAGCTACAATTTGTTTAGGCAGAGCTCCCTAATGCATGTAACATCTGATACAGATGTTTTGATTATTAATGTAGGTTTTATTACACATTGTTTGCATCCCAACTGACACACTATTCCCTAATAGCGCACCTCCTTTGACCAGGTAGTGCACATTATAAGGAATAGAGCACAAATTGAGACACTACCATCATCTGCACTAATTTGTCAGAGCAGTTGACCTGCTGTTGTGTTCTGACATGTGGTGATATTCTATTGGTGGGGTCAGTAGATGGTGATATTCTATTGGTGGGTAGATGGTGATATTCTATTGGTGGGTAGATGGTGATATTCTATTGGTGGGTAGATGGTGATATTCTATTGGTGGGTAGATGGTGATATTCTATTGGTGAGGTCAGTAGATGGTGATATTCTATTGGTGGGGTCAGTAGATGGTGATATTCTATTGGTGGGTAGATGGTGATATTCTATTGGTGGGTAGATGGTGATATTCTATTGGTGGGTAGATGGTGATATTCTATTGGTGGGGTCAGTAGATGGTGATATTATATTGGTGGGGTCAGTAGATGATGATATTCTATTGGTGGGGTCAGTAGATGATGATATTCTATTGGTGGGGTCAGTAGATGGTGATATTCTATTGGTGGGTAGATGGTGATATTCTATTGGTGGGTAGATGGTGATATTCTATTGGTGGGGAAGATGGTGATATTATTTTGGTGAGTAGATGGTGATATTCTATTGGTGGGATGTTGACAGCTCGTGGTAAAATTCTGAGTGATGTAATGGAAACAGGGTGAGACCCATGAGATCTGACAATACACACATCCATCCTGCAACGTATTGACAGTACACACACACACACACACACACACACACACACACATTATGTTCAATCACATCCTTCTGGGCTTCATCACATCTCCCTTTTTGACCTGCTCTATCAGTCATTATGGAAGCAGACAGTGCTTTACAGCACAAGGTAATGTCATGTGAACTATCAATAGTATCTTGTGTGTGTGTAGAATCCATTGTGTTCACTGTCCCAGCTAAGAAATCAGGACAGGGCCTGTTTCAGTCTAGGAGTGCTTATCAGTCCTCGCCATCCCATGTTATATGTTATGATCTGAAAGACACAACTGATCCTAGATCAGCACTGTTTCAGTCTAGGAGTGCTTATCAGTCCCCGCCATCCCATGTTATATGTTGTGTTATGATCTGAAAGACACAACTGATCCTAGATCAGCACTGTTTCAGTCTAGGAGTGCTTATCAGTCCTCGCCATCCCATGTTATATGTTATGATCTGAAAGACACAACTGATCCTAGATCAGCACTGTTTCAGTCTAGGAGTGCTTATCAGTCCCCACCATCCCATGTTATATGTTGTGTTATGATCTGAAAGACACAACTGATCCTAGATCAGCACTGTTTCAGTCTAGGAGTGCTTATCAGTCCTCGCCATCCCATGTTATATGTTATGATCTGAAAGACACAACTGATCCTAGATCAGCACTGTTTCAGTCTAGGAGTGCTTATCAGTGCTTATGTTATATGTTGTGTTATGATCTGAAAGACACAACTGATCCTAGATCAGCACTCTGAGTCTCTTTTTGAATACCGGCTTAAAGAGGAGACAGACACGCCACGTAATAATCAAATAATCTAAAATCACTTTATTCATTTTTAAGTTAGTTAAAAGACAACAACAACAAAAAAAACATCAGAACCACAATCTGCTTAAAAAAAAAAGAGCAGTTTTTTAAGAAAGAATTACAAAATGAGGCTTGTGTCATACCGTCAATGAATGGCAAATGAAGAGGTAGAGAATTTAGGCTCATCACTGGAGGACTGACGCCTATTGGAATGTATTTCAACGAGTCATAAAACTCTGCAGTCCTGCTCCTCCCGCCTAAAGTTTATCAAATATACAAGCAGCAAAACAAGTTGGACGATTCTGGTTTACCGTCTTTTTAAATCCGAAAATCTTTTAAAAACCAGAATTTCTTGAAACTCTTGGGATTTTAGGGAAAGTTACCAGAAATTTGCAAACCTGGCGGCAGTCAACGTTTTCCACGAAGGGCAACGTGGTACTCTATTCGCAAAACAGATCAACCAATGTTTTCATTTTCACTGTCACTTTATGCAAATGGTGGAGGACATTGGAGAGAGAGAGAGAGAGAGAGAGAGAGAGAGAGAGAGAGAGACAGAGAGAGAGACAGAGAGAGAGACAGAGAGAGAGACAGAGAGAGAGACAGAGAGAGAGACAGAGAGAGAGACAGAGAGAGAGACAGAGAGAGAGACAGAGAGAGAGACAGAGAGAGAGACAGAGAGAGACAGAGAGAGAGACAGAGAGAGAGACAGAGAGAGACAGAGAGAGAGAGAGAGAGAGAGAGAGAGAGAGAGAGAGAGAGAGAGAGAGACACTACTGAACGTACTGAGCTAAGACGTGAAAACAGACCAGACATAGTTCCTCCTCACACACGTCACACACTGATAGATAAAAGGGCTGTTCATTGGTTTCATTCTACCGTTCAAAGGTTTGAGGTCACTGAGAAATGTCCTTGTTTTTGAAAGAAACACTTTTTTTCGTCCATTAAAATATCATCAAATTGATAAGAAATACAGTGTAGACATTGTTAATGTTGTAAATGACTATTGTAGCTGGAAACTGCTGATTTTTAATGGAATATCTACATAGGCGTACAGAGGCCCATTATCAGCAACCATCACTCCTATGTTCCAATGGCACATTGTGTTAGCTAAACCAAGTTTATCATTTTAAAAGGATAATTGATCATTAGAAATACATTAGAAATACCTAGATTAGTTGAGTATCTGGAGCATCAGCATTTGTGGGTTCGATTACAGGCTCAAAATGGCCAGAAACAAATAACTTTCTTCTGAATTTTTTTTGTCTATTCTTGTTCTGAGAAATGAAGGCTATTCCATGTGAGAAATTGCCAAGAAACTGAAGATCTCATACAACACTACTCCCTTCACAGAACTGTCTCTAACCAGAATAGAAAGAGGAGTGGGAGGCCCCGGTGCACAACTGAGCAAGAGGACAAGTACATTAGAGTGTCTAGTTTGAGAAACAGACGCCTCACAAGTCCTCAACTGGCAGCTTCATTAAATATTACCCACAAAACACTGCACCGCGACAGTGAAGAGGCGACTCTGGGATGCTGGCCTTCTAGGCAGAGTTGCAAAGAAAAAGCCATATCTCAGACTGGCCAATAAAAATAAAATATTAAGATGGGAAAAAGAACACAGACATTGGGCAGAGAAAGATTGGGGAGAAAAGTCTAAGTTATGTTATGGACAGACGAGTCTAAGTTTGAGGTGTTCGCTTCATAAAGAAGAACATTTATGAGATGGAGAAAAAATGAAAAGATGCTGGAGGAGTGCTTGACGCCATCTGTCAAGCATGGTGGAGGCAATGTGATGGTCTCGGGGTGCTTTGGTGGTGGTAAAGTGGGAGATTTGTCCAGAGTAAAGAAGATCTTGAAGAAGGAAGGATATCACTCCATTTTGCAACGCCATACCCTGTGGACGGCGCTTAAATGGAGCCAATTCCCTTCTACAACAGGACAATGACCCAAAGCACAGCGCCAAACTATGCAATAACTATTTAGGGAAGAAGCAGTCAGAATACCAGCTGTCTCTAATGGAGTGGCCAGCACAGTCACTGGATCTCAACCCTATTGAGCTGTTGTGGGAGCAGCTTGACCGTATGGTACGTAAGAAGTGCCCATCAAGCCAATCCAACTTGCTTCAGGAAGCATGGGGTGAAATCTCTTCAGATTACCTCAAAAAACTAGAGTGCCAAAAGTCTGCGAGGCTATAATTGCTGCAAACGGATGATTCTTCTGACAAAAGCAAAGTTTGTCAAAGAGGACACAATTATTATTTCAAGGAAAAAATACATTATTTATAACCTTGTTAACATTTTGACTATTTTTCCTATTTAATTTCTTTGCAACTCATTTCATGTATGTTTTTATGGAAAACAAGGACCTTTCTAAGTTAACCCTTTTGAACGGCGTTGTACGCCTTACGATGTGGTGATTGATACGGCCATCAATAAGTCAGAAGTGTGATAAAGATCGTAAGTCGACTGCTGAAAGCCAAGTTACATTAAATTAACGAGACATTTGGCTGATAGATTTACCCAAATCAATGGCCGGTAGGTACAACTAATATGAACTGTTTGAAATAGATGGAATAAATCGGAAGATCTTCATATGATCTGAAGGAATTAAAATACATAAAACGCAAGCTCGGATCGCTACAGCATGATTGAATAACCATTTGGAGCATCATGGCATGATTGGTTAGACTGAGCCGCAGGGGTTGCTGGGTATTGTTTCCCCAAAATCCCCAGGTTGTCCAGAAATTCTGGTTGGAGGGGACAGGATTTCCTGTCTCCCCCCCCCCCCCCATCTTGATTCTGGGAATCTTTTAACCAGAATTTTCTGAAAATTACCAGAAATATGCAACCCTAACATGTTGACCAGACTGCTTGCGCGCATGCTGACTTTGTCCACCCACACCTGACCAGTGAAAATATCAAAACAAACTCTGAACCAACTATATTAATTTGTGGACAGGTCAAAATCATTAAACATTTATGTCAAATTTAGCTAGCTCGCTTTCTGTTGCTAGCTAATTTGTCCAGGGATATAAACATTGGGTTGTTGTTTTACCTGAAATGCAACAAGGTCCTTCTACTCCTACAATTAATCCACAGATAAAAGGGTTTGTTTCTAGTGATCTCTCCTCCTTCAGGCTTCTTCTTCTGTGGAGTTTACATGGGCGGATGGCAACCAACTTTAAGGTGCATTACCACCACCAACTGGACTGGAGTGTGTGCACCTCAGTTCATCTTTCAATCACCCATGTGGGTATATGCTCCTAACAACCAATGAGGAGATGGGAGAGGCGGGACTTGCAGTTCTAATTTCAGCACCTGGCTACCCAGACGCTCGCCGAGAAACGTGAGCTGTGTTGCGGCAATGATTGAATAACACGTACGTGTGTAAATTTATTTTGCATGTCGGTCCTGGTGATAAAATGCCATTTTTGAACCGTTTCTAACAGAGACTTGGCCGTGTAGAGAATTATTAATTAATATTACAGTGCATGTCTACAAATAAAAGAGAAAGTGAAAGTGATAAGATTTTACTGTACAGTAACATACTGTATATTTCCACAAAGATACTAAATAGAGAGTTGGTGACTACATTACGTAAATAGTTAATACCTTTTTTTCATATGATTTAAAAATAAAAAATAAAAAAAAAACAACTATTGACACAGTATATAGATGGTTGGTTTCTTTAAACAAACCTTAGAAGAAGAAAAACATTAAAAAAATAAAAAGACAATATGAAAAAAAAAAACTAAGAGAAATAAAATCCTTTGTTTAGTACACAGCTGGTATCGTTTCAGAGGACCTTTGTATCTGCTCAATGCAAGTTCACCAGTCTAGATTCAGTCTTTTTAAATCCTCTTCCTCCTCCTCCTCCATGCACCCTCAGTGGTCTTATCCTTGTGCCTCTAGGGTTATGGGCCCCACCCCACCATGCGGCAACAGCGCCCCCTAGACGTCCCCCTTAGCCTCGTTGTTGTTCATCAGCTCCTTCCTCTGGGCAAGGAAGGGGTACATACACTTATCAGCACCGAGGAACCTGTACATACAAACGATGGCCTCGAAGGGCAGGAAGCTGTAGAGAGGAGAGAGAAAACAGAGGTCAGATACACAAAGCTCTTCATTTAGAGACATTAATTCATTCACAACACACTGTAGAAAGGAGAGAGGAGAGGTATGTGGAAAGAGAAGAGAGGCATGTGGAAAGAGAGGAGAGGGATGTGGAAAGAGAGGAGAGGGATGTGGAAAGAGAGGAGAGGGATGTGGAAAGAGAGGAGAGGGATGTGGAAAGAGAGGAGAGGGATGTGGAAAGAGAGGAGAGGGATGTGGAAAGAGAGGAGAGGGATGTGGAAAGAGAGGAGAGGGATGTGGAAAGAGAAGAGAGGAATGTGGAAGGAGAAGAGAGGGATGTGGAAAGAGAAGAGAGGAATGTGGAAAGAGAAGAGAGTAGAGTAGAGATGGCAACCACCCATTCATGCCAATAAAGCATGTATTTATTAATTGAATTGAGAGAGAGAAAGACAGAGAGAGAAAGACTGGACTGACCTTTTCATGAAGTTAACCATATACACTATGCGTGGGGTGCAGATCATAGCCTGATCGGTGAGAATGGCCCTCATAGACTGTGTTACACAGAACTCTGGCTTCAGGGGAGGCAGGAATGGCTCGATTTCTTTCCTGTACAGACAGGAAGTGTCATAACAGTTAGAGACAGCCAGAACGAGGGCAGAACACACACATAAACACAAGGGGAAAGTGCCCAGGGTGCTATTCAGCAACGTAGTGTTAGAGTCTGTACACAACAGACAACCAAGTCTGATCTTATCTAAACCATGTCTATCGATATCCACACCTAGAACAGGCCAGTTCAGATACAGAAACCCTTCCACTTCCACAGCGGGGGGGGAACCATTGTCACTAAAGAGGGGAACAGTATTCACGGTACACCTGTCAGGGGAGGTAGAGAGGGTGTCCCTTGGTTTGGTAGAGCTCTAGGTGAAACACTGACATCGACATACAGGTTAAGGCACTAGTCAACTCCATAGAAAAGTGCAGTACACTGAGTGTACAAAACATTAAGAACACCTTCCTAATATTGAGTTGCGCTCCCTTTTGCCCCACGGAACAGCCTCAATTTGTCGGGGCACGGACTCTACAAGGTGTGGAAAGGATGCTGGCCCTTGTAGACTCCAATGCTTCCCATAGTTGTGACAACTTGGCTGGATGACCTTTGGGTGGTGGACCGTTCTTGATGCACACAGGGAAACTGTTGAGCCTGAAAAACCCAGCAGCGTTGCAGTTCTTGACACACTCAAACCCATGCACCTGGCACCTACTACCAAACCCCGTTCAAAGGCACTTAAATATTTTGTCTTGCCCATTCACCCTCTGAATGGCCCACATACACAATCCATGTCTCAATTGTCTCAAGGCTTAAAAATCCTCCTTTAACCACCTGTCTCCTCCCCTTCATCTACACTGATTGGAGTGGATTTAACCATGTCTCCTCCCCTTCATCTACACTGATTGGAGTGGATTTAACCATGTCTCCTCCCCTTCATCTACACTGATTGGAGTGGATTTAACCATGTCTCCTCCCCTTCATCAACACTGATTGGAGTGGATTTAACCATGTCTCCTCCCCTTCATCTACACTGATTGGAGTGGATTTAACCATGTCTCCTCCCCTTCATCTACACTGATTGGAGTGGATTTAACCATGTCTCCTCCCCTTCATCTACACTGATTGGAGTGGATTTAACCATGTCTCCTCCCCTTCATCTACACTGATTGGAGTGGATTTAACCATGTCTCCTCCCCTTCATCTACACTGATTGGAGTGGATTTAACCATGTCTCCTCCCCTTCATCTACACTGATTGGAGTGGATTTAACCATGTCTCCTCCCCTTCATCTACACTGATTGGAGTGGATTTAACCATGTCTCCTCCCCTTCATCTACACTGATTTGAAGTGGATTTAACAGGTGACATCAATAAGGGAACATAGATTTCACCTGGATTGACCTGGTCAGTCTACGTCATGGAAAGATCAGGTGTTCGTAATGTTTTGTACACTCAGTGTATAGTACAATACAGTACAGTGCATTGCAGTACATCACTAGCCCATTGCATGTAGCCATGTGTGTATATTTGTACATAATCTTTCTAGTTAGCGAGTTATTAGCCAAGTTATAGCTAATTTATAGTCAGCAATGGGGGAAGTGATTGCTTCCTACAAGAGCACATAAACCTGTATATTTCCAGACATCTCTGAAAAGCCAGTCAGGTAACGGAGAGCTTTTGTTCTGTCTTAAAGGGGCAGTGTTGTATTTTAAGAGAGGTTTGAATAAGATAAGTAGCCAATAGGCAGAGGGGTAGCATCATTTGACTGATTCTCCTGTAATAATGGTTTGGGAATAATTATGCATTTTATTTTGTAAAGTGGTTTCTTGCATTAAACACAAAATATTCAGTCACCTCCTTGTCTGAAGGACCAAGTGGATCAACAGGTTAAAGGTCAAGCCCTGGCGTGTGTTTTTATTCCAAAGTCTGATGGAATGTAGGTCTACATCGAACACCACACATTGTCCGCTCCTGTAGTCTGAATGACAGAACAGCTATTTCCATGTTCAAATATTATGGGATGCATTTTCTCCATAGTTTTTGATGGTAGGATATTATTATGGGATGCATTTTCTCCATAGTTTTTGATGATCGGGCACTCTGATAGATCTACATTATGATAAAATAGCCACAGTGACCTACTGGTCCAATGTTAAAACTGTAACTCAAAGTGGGTAGTGTGTCAGTGGTCACAATAAACGCGCGTCATAAGTAGAATTTTCACAACGTTGAAGTTTGCGTGCGCTCTCAGTAGACGGGAAATTTGCTCCGTGACTGAATTTGTTTTTAAGGAACATTGCTGTTAGCAGTAGGCTCCCTGGTTTCGTTTAATTTAATAATTTAAATAATTTAATTTAATTATTAACCTCCAACGTATATTTAAATAGCCATTTAAATGCTAAGTGACAAAGCACTACGAAAATGTTATGAATCACCTCATGATTAATTGATTTGAGTGGAATGACTGATTATTTGATTGATTGATTATTTGATTATTTGATTGATTATTTGATTTAATGATTGATTAATTGATTATTTGATTGATTATTTGATTATTTGATTGATTATTTGATTTAATGATTGATTGATTGATTATTTGATTTAATGATTGATTGATTATTTGATTGATTATTTGATTATTTGATTGATTATTTGATTATTTGATTGATTGATTGATTATTTGATTGATTGATTGATTATTTGATTATTTGATTGATTATTTGATTTAATGATTGATAGATTATTTGATTGATTGATTGATTGATTATTTGATTGATTATTTGATTTAATGATTGATTGATTATTTGATTGATTGATTGATTGATTGATTATTTGATTGATTGATTGATTATTTGATTATTTGATTGAGTGATTGATTGATTGATGGATGTCTCACCTTATCCTGCAGCCTTTGAACATGCCCGTGTCCACCAGGTAGGGACACACCAGGGTCATCTTAATGCCGTCCTTATCCGAAGCCTTGATCTCGTGGCTCAGCGACTCGTGGAAGCCGATGGCCCCGAACTTACTGGCACAGTAATCCTATAGGGGGTCATGAGAGGAAAAGGTGTCCCTGTTAAATCCTGTGTAGCTATCACACCGGAGTAAAGACACAGTCGTAGAATTACACTGGAATAGAATGGGCGTTGGGATTGGGTTATGGGCTGGGATTGGGTTGGGGATGGGTTGGGTTATGGGTTGGGATTGGGTTATGGGCTGGGATTGGGTTATGGGCTGGGATTGGGTTATGGGCTGGGATTGGATTGGGTTATGGGCTGGGATTGGGTTGGGTTATGGGCTGGGATTGGGTTGGGTTATGGGCTGGGATTGGATTGGGTTATGGGCTGGGATTGGGTTGGGGATGGGTTGGGTTATGGGTTGGGATTGGGTTATGGGCTGGGATTGGGTTGGGTTGGGGATGGGTTGGGTTATGGGTTGGGATTCGATTGGGTTATGGGCTGGGATTGGGTTGGGGATGGGTTGGGTTATGGGTTGGGATAGGGTTGGGGATGGGTTGGGTTATGGGTTGGGGTTGGATAATGGGTTGGGATTGGGTTGGGGATGGGCTGGGATTGGATTGGGTTATGGGCTGGGATTGGGTTGGGTTGGGGTTGGATTGATTTATGGGGCGGGGAGGGTTTGATGGTTTGCCGGGGGCCTAATCTTCAAAAGCAGCTTGGGCAAACCCAGAGAGGATAAAGGAGATGAGACTGTGCCCACGTGACATGCCTGCCAAACTATGGTTCCTAAAATGAATAGTCCCTCCTGCCTTAAAATCACATTCAATTTCTATGAAGTATTATAGGTTAAAACCTTGACTGTGCTCCAGTCCCTTTGAAGAGAGACTTAATGGTTATGGATGAGTTCCCGCCTGTGCAACAACAGCTAGGAAAACAAAAGGCAATGGGGTAGCGGTGCCTAAAGACAGAATGAAAATGACACCACTCTGGAATGGAGAGAGGGAGTGAAAGGGAGTCCATGTGTGTTCTAGAATATTAAAGAAGCATTCTAGAAGGCTTCTCTGGAACACACAACAGAGAGTGACAGCTACAGCCACTCTTCTTATTGTCCCCGGGACAAATGACCACATCAAATCCTTTTAACACTGACTCAGATAACACACAAAAAGACACAGTGAGGGGCCTGGACGAAAGATGACCCCCCCCCCACACACAAAAAAAATGTGAAAACAAAGTCCCCTCCATTTAGAGTGAATTGGCTGTGATGTGAATACTGAGAGAGCTGCGATGGTTTCACAAAGAACCTGATGAAGATGTCTCCCTCCCACGGAGACATGTCAGCCTGTTCTTCACTCAGGGCCAAGGGCCCTATGGGCCCAGCCCCAGACCCCCCCCAGCTGCAAACAGAGGGGCCCGTAAGAGGACCCCCCCCCCAGCTACAGACAGAGGGCCTTGTAACCCGCAAGAGGGCCCCGTAACAGGCGCCCACGCCCAGACCCCCCCCCAAGCTATAGACAGAGGGCGCCGTAACAGGCCCCCCAGACCCCCCCCAAGCTATAGACAGAGGGCCCCGTAACAGGCCCCCTAGACCCCCCGAACTACAGACAGAGGGCCCCGTAACAGGCCCCCCAGACCCCCCCCCCTACTATAGACAGAGGGCCCCGTAACAGGCCCCCCAGACCCCCCCAAGCTATAGACAGAGGGCCCCGTAACAGGCCCCCTAGACCCCCGAACTACAGACAGAGGGCCCCGTAACAGGCCCCCCAGACCCCCCCAAGCTATAGACAGAGGGCCCCGTAACAGGCCCCCTAGACCCCCCGAACTACAGACAGAGGGCCCCGTAACAGGCCCCCAGACCCCAACCCTACTATAGACAGAGGGCCCCGTAACAAGCCCCCAGATCCCCGAACTACAGACAGAGGGCCCCGTAACAGGCGCCCACGCCCAGACCCCCCCAAGCTATAGACAGAGGGCCCCGTAACAGGCCCCCTAGACCCCCCGAACTACAGACAGAGGGCCCCGTAACAGGCCCCCAGACCCCAACCCTACTATAGACAGAGGGCCCCGTAACAAGCCCCCAGATCCCCGAACTACAGACAGAGGGCCCCGTAACAGGCGCCCACGCCCAGACCCCCCCAAGCTATAGACAGAGGACCCCGTAACAGGCCCCCAGACCCCCCTACAATAGACAGAGGGCCCCGTAACAGGCCCCCAGACCCCCCTACAATAGACAGAGGGCCCCGTAACAGGCCCCCAGACCCCCCCTACAATAGACAGAGGGCCCCGTAACAGACCCCCAGACCCCCCCCCCCCCCCATACTATAGACAGAGGACCCCGTAACAGGCCCCCAGACCCCCCCTACAATAGACAGAGGGCCCCGTAACAGGCCCCCAGACCCCCCCTACAATAGACAGAGGGCCCCGTAACAGGCCCCCAGACCCCCCCTACTATAGACAGAGGGCCCCGTAACAGACCCCCAGACCCCCCCCCCCCCCCTACAATAGACAGAGGGCCCCGTAACAGACCCCCAGACCCCCCCTACAATAGACAGAGGGCCCCGTAACAGGCCCCCAGACCCCCCCCCCACCCTACAATAGACAGAGGGCCCCGTAACAGACCCCCAGACCCCCCCTACAATAGACAGAGGGCCCCGTAACAGACCCCCAGACCCCCCCTACTATAGACAGAGGGCCCACAAAGCTCATCTCTGTTCTTTAAATTTCCAGAGTTGGGGGGAATAATATGAGAAAGGCGAATATCTGTCTCTGTGTCGCTGTCTCTGTGTCGCTGTCTCTGTGTCGCTGTCTCTGTGTCGCTGTCTCTGTGTCGCTGTCTCTGTGTCGCTGTCTCTGTGTCTGTGTCTGTGTGTACTACATAGTACTTACTACTAACTAACCAACCGCAGAGAGAGAGTGTCTCATTCATGTGAAGTAACTCACCTCCACACCAGCTGTGCTGAATAGCCCCAGAGAGCTGGCAACCGTCACAATGTGGCCGTGGTTCAGCTCCAACATCTTGGGAAGGAATGCCTTGGTGGTCTATAGGAAAGAGAGAAGAGGGGGAAGGAGGGAAAAAAAGAGAGGAAGGTTAGTTTACTGGTGCAGTTTGTCTCTGCCAAAACCCTTTGATCCTCTTTCTGTTTCTCTCTCTCCCTCCCGCTCTCTCCCTCCCTTTCTCTACATCACCATGGAGAAGAGAGGGAGACTTTTTGACAGACAAACAGAGGGAAAAACAGGAGAGAACGAGGGAGAGAGAGCACACCACAGAGAAGAGAGATGGTTTACTGTATGAGTCTGTTCTTTCCCACACAGATCCAGTACCCAGCGCTGTGCCCAGCTCTAAAGACCCGCTGACAGAACCAATCACAGGTCCCCGTTCACTCACCATGGACCACAATGCAATTCAACCGCTGTCCACTGACTGCCCTCTGTGCTGCCCAAGTGGAACAATACTCAAAGTGATAGGAGAGAGAGAGTGAGAGAGAGAAAGTGATAGGAGAGAGAGAGAATGAGAGAGAGAGAGAGGGAGAAAGAGAGAGAGATAGTGATAGGAGAGAGAAAGAGTGAGAGGTTGTGTATCCCAAATTGCACATTATTTCCTACATAGTGCCCTACTTTTGACCAGAGCCCTTTGGCCTTCCCTCTAATGGTTAACATAAAAATGTAAGAAGGATTAAGCTGATTCTAGATCTGTGCCTTACTGAAACTTCTATTTACCGGGATCGGTGAGAAACATAACACTGAGGGAGATGGAAGACCAACACTGGGGGAGATTGAAGACTAACACTGGGGGAGATTGAAGACCAACACTGAGGGAGACTGAAGACTAACACTGAGGGAGATGGAAGACTAACACTGAGGGAGATGGAAGACTAACACTGAGGGAGATGGAAGACTAACACTGGGGGAGATGGAAGACCAACACTGGGGGAGATTGAAGACCAACACTGGGGGAGATTGAAGACCAACACTGAGGGAGATTGAAGACCAACACTGGGGGAGATTGAAGACCAACACTGAGGGAGATGGAAGACCAACACTGGGGGAGATTGAAGACCAACACTGAGGGAGATTGAAGACTAACACTGAGGGAGATGGAAGACTAACACTGGGGGAGATTGAAGACCAACACTGAGGGAGATGGAAGACCAACACTGGGGGAGATTGAAGACCAACACTGAGGGAGATTGAAGACTAACACTGAGGGAGATGGAAGACTAACACTGGGGGAGATTGAAGACCAACACTGGGGGAGATTGAAGACTAACACTGAGGGAGATGGAAGACCAACACTGGGGGAGATTGAAGACCAACACTGGGGGAGATTGAAGACCAACACTGAGGGAGATTGAAGACTAACACTGAGGGAGATGGAAGACTAACACTGAGGGAGATTGAAGACCAACACTGAGGGAGATTGAAGACCAACACTGAGGGAGATTGAAGACCAACACTGAGGGAGATTGAAGACCAACACTGAGGGAGATTGAAGACCAACACTGAGGGAGAATGAAGACTAACACTGAGGGAGATTGAAGACTAACACTGAGGGAGAATGAAGACTAGGGAGGGCCTAACAGTGCTAACTTCACTTAGACCTGAGGTGTTGGTGTCGAGGAGGAATAACAACAACAGAACAACTTTCTGCTATGCTTTATCTTTGCCAGGTCGCAGTTGTAAATGAGAACTTGTTCTCAACTGGCCTCACCTGGTGAAATAAAGGTGTTCTCAACTGGCCTCACCTGGTTAAATAAAGGTGAAAAAAAAATTAAAAAAATAACGTGTTATGGTGTTAAATTGCATCTGCCCCATTTATATATATATATATATATATATATATATATATATATATATATATATATATATATATATATATATATATATATATATATATGTTTTATTATCACATTAGGTGTTGTATTACAGAGTCAACCATAGTAGTACTTTGTTGGTTGAGGATTGTCCATACTGTAGAACTTGATGAAACAGAGAAGCCAAGAGAAACACACAGAGTTCTAGATTATATCACTGAGTTCTAAACATACCCTGAAGGAGTTCAGTTCACAGAGCCAGAGAGAGCCAGAGCCAGAGAGAGCCAGGGAGAGCCAGGGAAGGACAGGGAGAGACAGAGAAAAGAGAGAGAGACAGGGAGAGACAGGGAGAGACAGAGAAAAGAGAGAGACAGAGAGAGCCAGAGAAAAGAGAGAGACAGAGAGAGCCAGAGCCAGAGAGAGCCAGGGAGAGCCAGGGAGAGCCAGGGAGAGCCAGGGAGAGCCAGGGAGAGACAGGGAGAGACAGGGAGAGACAGAGAAAAGAGAGAGAGACAGAGAAAGGAGAGAGACAGAGAGAGCCAGAGAAAAGAGAGAGACAGAGAGAGCCAGAGAGCGAGACAGAGAAAAGAGAGAGAGAGAGAGAGTCAGAGAAAAAAGAGAGATGGCACCCTATGGCCTATATAGAGCACTACCCTCTGGACAAATGTAGTGCACTATATATAGGGAATAGGGTGCCATAGGGCTCTGGTCTAAAGTAGTGCACTATATAGGGAATAGGGCCCCATAGGACTCTGGTCTAAAGTAGTGCAGTATATAGGGAATAGGGTGCCAAGGCCCTGGTCTAAAGTAGTGCACTATATAGGGAATAGGGTGCCATAGGACTCTGGTCTAAAGTAGTGCACTATAATAGGGAATAGGGTGCCATTTGGGACACAGGCACACACTTTTATGGTACCGTGATCTCTCTGTGTCTGTCTGATAACCAGACTGGTGTAGATATCGCTCTGTGTCTGTCTGATAACCAGACTGGTGTAGATATCTCTCTGTGTCTGTCTGATAACCAGACTGGTGTAGATATCTCTCTGTGTCTGTCTGATAACCAGACTGGTGTAGATATCTCTCTGTGTCTGTCTGATAACCAGACTGGTGTAGATATCTCTCTGTGTCTGTCTGATAACCAGACTGGTGTAGATATCGCTCTGTGTCTGTCTGATAACCAGACTGGTGTAGATATCGCTCTGTGTCTGTCTGATAACCAGACTGGTGTAGATATCTCTCTGTGTCTGTCCGATAACCAGACTGGTGTAGGTATCTCTCTGTGTCTGTCGGATAACCAGACTGGTGTAGATATCTCTCTGTGTCTGTCCGATAACCAGACTGGTGTAGATATCTCTCTGTGTCTGTCTGATAACCAGACTGGTGTAGATATCTCTCTGTGTCTGTCTGATAACCAGACTGGTGTAGATATCGCTCTGTGTCTGTCTGATAACCAGACTGGTGTAGGTATCTCTCTGTGTCTGTCGGATAACCAGACTGGTGTAGATATCTCTTCTCTCTCTGTCTGTTATGTGTGAAGCTAGAAGGCGCATTAATCACTTCCAGACAATCTTCCTTTATGATCTACGGAATAGCGGGATTTAAAGAGCTGGCAGGCAGATCATGGTAATGTAAGGTGGTGGTGTACTCTGTTCTGCAACAGTAAGCTAGGTAGATTACTGCAATAAGATCTGACGCAGAACCAAACATCACTTTTCCAGGACATTAAAATCTGAAATTGCTGCAATATTGAATTTATTGAGGGATGGGGCGTTGGGTGAGAGGAGGGGAAAAGAGCAGAGACAGGCTTCTCCGTGCCAAGATGGAGGTGGGTGTGTGGGGTCGTGTGTGCAAACGGAGCATGAGCAGAGATATGCCCGTACCTGGTCCAGCCAACTCACTCAACCCGGAACCCACTCCCACACTGCATCATTATGTACAGGGGGAAAGGAGGGAGGGAGGGAGGCTTGGTTGTGATTTGATCCAGCAGCACAATGACTGGGCCTGCCTGCCATCAGGACAGGAAAACAATTCATTTCTGTGAGGTCAGAGATTGAGGGAAGACAGAGTTTCTGTCTCTAGTTAGGTCACCTCCGCCTACATATAGCAAGCGAACAGGGACCACTCCGCTCTCTGCCCAAACCCCCAGGCCTCCCATGATTCCCTGCTTCTCGTGGCATCTCTGGCGTGTCGGCCGGTAACCTCTGGCGACCTCTCAGACACGAAACCTGTGAAAATCGACCAGGGGTTCATGTCTTACATCAGAACGGTCCGTAATTGGGCCTCAAGGATACCAGTTCCGCTGAATTACAACCCCCCCCTCCCCAACGAAAGCCGCCCTGCCCCCACGGGCCCCCCGCCGGGATGTCCTGCCCGCTGCTTGCCTCTAATTGCTGCAACAGAATCTGGCAAACACAAAGCTGCTCACAGCTGGGGTGTCAGAGCATATTACTGCCTGTGTCTGACCAACAGGAGCAGTATAATAATATATATATATATATATAAATAAATATAATATAACAATATGACCAAATATGAACAAATACTGGAGACACAGAAGGACCAGATGGTAATTTAATTAGAACAAACCCAACACTGACCGGAGGCCGGAGAGAGAGAGAGAACTGACACTGACTGGAGGCCGGAGAGAGAGAGAGAACTGACACTGACTGGAGGCCGGAGAGAGCGAGAGAACTGACACTGACTGGAGGCCGGAGAGAGAGAGAGATAGAGAGAACTGACACTGACTGGAGGCCGGAGAGAGAGAGAGAGAACTGACACTGACTGGAGGCCGGAGAGAGAGAGAGAGAGAGAGAGAGAGAACTGACACTGACTGGAGGCCTGAGAGAGAGAGAGAGAGAGAGAACTGACACTGACTGGAGGCCGGAGAGAGAGAGAGAGAGAGAGAGAGAGAGAGAGAGAGAGAACTGACACTGACTGGAGGCCAGAGAGAGAGAGAGAGAACTGACACTGACTGGAGGCCGGAGAGAGAGAGAGAGAGAGAGAGAGAACTGACACTGACCGGAGGCCGGAGAGAGAGAGAGAGAGAGAGAACTGACACTGACTTGAGGCCGGAGAGAGAGAGAGAGAGAGAACTGACACTGACTGGAGGCCGGAGAGAGAGAGAGAGAGAGAGAACTGACACTGACTGGAGGCCGGAGAGAGAGAGAGAGAGAGAGAGAGAGAGAGAGAGAGAGAGAGAGAGAGAGAGAGAGAGAGAGAGAGAGAGAGAGAGAGAGGACTGACACTGAGTGGAGGCCGGAGAGAGAGAGAGAGAGAGAGAGAGAGAACTGACACTGACTGGAGGCCGGAGAGAGAGAGAGAACTGACACTGACTGGAGGCCGGAGAGAGAGAGAGAGAGAGAGAGAGAGAGAGAGAGAGAGAGAACTGACACTGACTGGAGGCCGGAGAGAGAGAGAGAGAGAACTGACACTGACTGGAGGCCGGAGAGAGAGAGAGAGAGAGAACTGACACTGACTGGAGGCCGTAGAGAGAGAGAGAGAGAGAGAGAGCTGACACTGACTGGAGGCCGGAGAGAGAGAGAGAGAGAGAGAGAGAGAGAGAGGGAGAGAGAGAGAACTGACACTGACTGGAGGCCGGAGAGAGAGAGAGAGAGAGAGAGGGTGAGAGAGAGAGAGAGAGAGAGAGACCGAGAGAGAAAGCGAAAGAGAGAAAGAGGCAGAGAGACAGAGAGAGAGAGGTCCACAACAACATTTCTGTTTTGATTGCTGTATTGATTGAGGCTAGAGTAAGTGGAGGATGTGTGTCGTCATAGCGACAGAAGGGAATCGTTGTGGTGGAGAGAGTGGAGAGAGTCAGGTGTGTGATTGTAAATGATCGAAAGGTTAATCCTTTAATTTGCAACAAAGCAAAAACACTTGATGCATAGAAAACATTCTAGTACTGAACTCAAACATCCATACTATTCTGAAATCTCTTTCCTCTGAGACCTCAAGACTACCTTCCTTCAGGTTTACACACGCACGCACGCACACACACACACGCACACACACACACAGGCCATCAAGGGCAACAGTGGTCAGACATTTCCCAGACTCATTAAAGAGAAAGACTTGGTTGTGAGTAGCAGCAGTGCTCACACAGACACCCTCTACTCTGTCACACAGACACCCCCCTACTCTGTCACACAGACACCCCCCTACTCTGTCACACAGACACCCTCTACTCTGTCACACAGACACCCTCTACTCTGTCACACAGACACCCTCTACTCTGTCACACAGACACCCTCTACTCTGTCACACAGACACCCTCTACTCTGTCACACAGACACCCTCTACTCTGTCACACAGACACCCTCTACTCTGTCACACAGACACCCTCTACTCTGTCACACAGACACCCTGTACTCTGTCACAGACACCCTGTACTCTGTCACAGACACCCTGTACTCTGTCACACAGACACCCTGTACTCTGTCACACAGACACCATCTACTCTGTCACACAGACACCCTCTACTCTGTCACACGCAGACTCGCACACACACACACAATACCCTAATCGCTAACTCCCTCCAACCACATCCAGCCAGCCCAGCCCAGCCAGCCCAGCCCAGCCAGCCCAGACTAGCCCAGTCCAGACTAGCCTAGTCCAGCCCAGCCCAGTCCAGTCCAGCCAGCCCAGTCCAGCCCAGCTCAGCCCAATCCTGCCTAGCCAGCCCAGCTCAGCCCAGTCCAGCCCAGCTCAGCCCAGTCCAGCCTAGCCAGCCCAGACTAGCCCAGTCAAGACTAGCCCAGTCCAGCCCAGCTCAGCCCAGTCCAGCCTAGCCAGCCCAGACTAGCCCAGCCCAGACTAGCCCAGTCCAGCCAGCCTACAGGTGCACTGAGTCCAAGGGGGGCTCATATAAAACCAGTCAAGTACGACCCTTCTGCCTGGCTGCCTCCTTTCTCTGGGCCGGGCAGGAATGCAGGGAGGGGAACTTATCTCCTGTCGCTTGGCATCACGTCAAGCCCAAGATCCGCAGACAAGAAACCAATTGTCACATAAGTGGGTCAGACAGCAACTCACCATGACCCTTTCGTCTAATCTAGCCTGTAGGGAGTGACAGGACAGGAAGTGACGGGACAGGAAGTGACGGGACAGGAAGTGACGGGACAGGAAGTGAAGGGACTGGAAGTGACAGGACAGGAAGTGACGGCCTTCCTTCTTTTCCTCTCTCTCTCTCTCTCTCTCTCTCTCTTTTCTTGCCACCCTCCAGATGAACTTCCACTACATGAGCACGGTGAGATCAAGGGACACTGCATCTCTCTCCTGTTGAATACCCTATCCATGGTTATCTCCACTACTTAAAACCACAATTCAGAAGAGGGACTCTGTAAATGCCTCTTAAATTGTAAACTGTGAATGAGTCACGGCTGAAACCACTGTACCTCCTCTCTGTACACCAGACAGAACTTCCCATGTCCATTATCCTGATGCTCACAACCAGGCCAATACCGGGCTCATCAGGACAGCTGACTGATCCGAATCCATTAGTTTCCACATTCGACTCTCAGCTGTGCGACACACGTCGTCCATTCGGGCACCAGGCGTGTCCGTATATAGCCCCTCCTCTTCCTCAAACGCAAGAATAAAGGGAAGTGACGTCTGATCCGTGACGCGGGACCAGCTGGGCGGGGTGGTTCCCATACAGCTGCATCCATGCTGGGCCGGGCCGGGCCCTCTGAATCAGGCCTTGGGACCATCAGGGACCAATCAGGAACCCATGCTGGGCCGGGCTGGGACCTCTGAATCAGGCCTTGGGACCATCAGGGACCAATCAGAGACCCATGATGGAGACAGGGGAGGGCACTGTATGTGTGTGTGTGTGTGTGTGTTGCCTGGCAGAATCATGCTTAGATAACCACCTACTTCCTGCTCACATCTCCATCGTGGCTCCATTCAAACCGTGCTATCCAAAAACACGTGCACCACACACACACACTCTCCATCTCTCTCAGCCCCCCTCTCTCCTCCTCCCATCTGGACTCTGCCCTTCCCGTCTCTCCCTTCGTCGTGTTTCCACACTCGTTGGACCATTTCAGATGGAGTCAGTGCAGTGAACCCACTGCCAGGTCACGTTGGAGCAGAGAGGAGGAGGGGAAGAGAGGAGGAGAAGAAGAGAAGGGAGGGGAGGAAGAGAGGAGGAGAAGAAGAGAAGGGAGGGGAGGAAGAGAGGAGGAGAAGAAGAGAAGGGAGGGGAGGAAGAGAGGAGGAGAAGAAGAGAGGGAGGGGAGGAAGAGAGGAGGAGAAGAAGAGAAGGGAGGGGAGGAAACGTCTGGTGTTGCTGGAGAGGCCAGAGAGGGAAGGGGAACACTTCAAACTTCACTGTAAAAGGTCCAGACTTGTAGACGCGATAGTCTGGCCTCCCAATGGTATGCGGCTCTGAGATCACCGTCCGTGGGGGGGAGCTCAGCCCGAACGTGCACCTCCCCAAAATTCCCAACCACCCCCCCTGCTCCGCGTACGCATCCTCTACTCATTTGAATGTGTTGACAGTTGGAGAAATTAGTTTTGAGCCATGCTGAGAATTAGAAAAGGTATGAAAATCAACGGTCCCAAGAATCTGCTGCACGTACACGTTGTGGACTCTGATAGACTTTTTAGAGGAGGAAAGGAGGAGGGAGTTTATGATAATTATCTGTAACTGTTACCCTGGGTAACAGCCGAGCTGCGGCCAGCCTGCAGGATAGTCGTTGGTTACGGGACAGTCTTGGTTACGGGACAGTCGTTGGTTACGGGACAGTCGTTGGTTACGGGACAGTCGTTGGTTACGGGACAGTCGTTGGTTACGGGACAGTCGATGGTTACGGGACAGTCGTTGGTTACGGGATAGTCGTTGGTTACGGGATAGTCGTTGGTTACGGGATAGTCGTTGGTTACGGGATAGTCGTTGGTTACAGGATAGTTGTTGGTTACGGGATAGTTGTTGGTTACAGGATAGTCGTTGGTTACGGGATAGTCGTTGGTTACAGGATAGTCATTGGTTACAGGATAGTTGTTGGTTACGGGATAGTTGTTGGTTACAGGATAGTCGTTGGTTACGGGATAGTCGTTGGTTACAGGATAGTCATTGGTTACAGGATAGTTGTTGGTTACGGGATAGTTGTTGGTTACAGGATAGTCGTTGGTTACGGGATAGTCATTGGTTACAGGATAGTCGTTGGTTACGGGATAGTCATTGGTTACGGGATAGTCATTGGTTACAGGATAGTTGTTGGTTACGGGATAGTCGTAGGTTACGGGATAGTCGTTGGTTACAGGATAGTCATTGGTTACAGGATAGTCATTGGTTACGGGATAGTTGTTGGTTACAGGATAGTCGTTGGTTACGGGATAGTCGTTGGTTACAGGATAGTCATTGGTTACAGGATAGTTGTTGGTTACGGGATAGTTGTTGGTTATGGGAGTCGTTGGTTACGGGATAGTTGTTGGTTACAGGATAGTCGTTGATTATGGGATACGGGATAGTTGTTGGTTACGGGATAGTCATTGGTTACGGGATAGTCATTGGTTACGGGATAGTCGTTGGTTACGGGATAGTCGTTGGTTATGGGATACGGGATAGTCGTTGGTTACGGGATAGTCGTTGGTTACGGGATAGTCGTTGGTTACAGGATAGTCGTTGGTTATGGGATACGGGATAGTCATTGGTTACGGGATAGTCGTTGGTTACGGGATAGTCGTTGATTACGGGATAGTCGTTGGTTACGGGATAGTCGTTGGTTACGGGATAGTCGTTGGTTACGGGATAGTCGTTGGTTACGGGATAGTCGTTGGTTGCAGGATAGTCGTTGATTACGGGATAGTCATTGGTTATGGGATACGGGATAGTCATTGGTTACGGGATAGTCGTTGGTTACGGGATAGTCGTTGATTACGGGATAGTCATTGGAATAATAATCTGTAAATGCTAGACATACAAAGAAAACCGAATTAAGGTTTAATTAAGGTTAATATAATATATATTCTTACTTTTCCCTCATTAAAAATCAACCTCGAACAGACATGGAGGAGAAATGTGCTTTAGGCTGTTTATGTCCAAACAGAGAGATGACAGGCTTGAGAAAGCAGCAGAGCTGGGAAGGAACCACCTCCCTCCCTTCCTGTATAAACTAAAACAGAAGAACAGGACCACTCTCTCCCCCTGATTTTAATCCCTTCTTTTGGCAAATAAAAATGTCCTGTTTAGTAATACCCACAAAAGCTGTTTTAAAGCTTTAAAAAGCACCATTTCCTCTAAACTTGTTTGAATGTCCTAATCAATTATATATATATATATATATATATATATATATATATATATAAGACTAGCATTAAATCCCATTTGTGGTTAGTTGTTGAGTCATAATATGGAATTGTAGTTGTGTACGACCTGCTATGGCCTACCGGCACAACACATATCAAAGCTCTGTGTGATAGGACCATCTGCATGTAGTGAGCTACGACACCGGCTTGCATGTGTTTGTGTAAGAGCAAAGAGGAAGTCCCAAGTGGCACCCTATTCCCTACATAGTGCACTACTTTTAGCCAGAGCCTTACGTGGGCATACATTACCATATTATTAGCTAAGGCAACAACAAACCCCCCCCAAAAAAAATCCCAAAACCGCAGCAAACTCTGGTGTCTTTAATGGACCACAATCCTCCATTCTGACATGCTGGTCTGTCCCCATTCATTAGAACCTGCTTTCATCTACCCACACTGCCCTCCCTCCCTCCCTCCCTCCGTCCGTCCCCTCCCTGCCTCCCTCTCTCCGTCCCCTCCCTGCCTCCCTCTCTCCGTCCCCTCCCTCTCTCCGTCTCCTCCCTGCCTCCGTCCCCTCCCTGCCTCCCTCTCTCCGTCCCCTCCCTGCCTCCCTCTCTCTCTCCGTCCCCTCCCTGCCTCCCTCTCTCTCTCCGTCCCCTCCCTCTCTCCGTCTCCTCCCCCTCCCTGCCTCCGTCCCCTCCCTGCCTCCCTCTCTCCGTCCCCTCCCTGCCTCCCTCTCTCCGTCCGTCCCCTCCCTGCCTCTCTCCGTCCCCACCCTGCCTCCCTCTCTCTGTCCCCTCCCTGCCTCCCTCTCTCCGTCCCCTCCCTGCCTCCCTCTCTCCGTCCCCTCCCTCTCTCCGTCTCCTCCCTGCCTCCGTCCCCTCCCTGCCTCCCTCTCTCCCTGCCTCCCTCTCTCCGTCCCCTCCCTGCCTCCCTCTCTCCGTCCGTCCCCTCCCTGCCTCCCTCTCTCTGTCCCCTCCCTCCCTGCCTCCCTCCGTCCCCTCCCTCCCTGCCTCCCTCCGTCCGTCCCCTCCCTGCCTCCCTCCGTCCGTCCCCTCCCTGCCTCCCTTCCCTGCCTCCCTACGTCCGTCCCTTCGCAAAGAACAAGACAGAAAAAAAAAAAATCAGGAGCAGCCCTAATGAGAATCCAGACTACTGCTGTATCACTGACTAAGGGGGCGTTCCAAATGGCTCCCTATTACAAAATATAGCGCACTATTTTAAACTACTCCTAAGGGAACTGGGGACCGTTAAAAATCTATTACAGATAGGAAATAGGCTGCAATTAATAAATCCTACACGGTCGAGGGAATCGTCACTAAGTCGAGGGAATCTTCGCTAAGTCGAGGGAATCTTCACTAAGTCGAGGGAATCTTCACTAAGTCGAGGGAATCTTCGCTAAGTCGAGGGAATCTTCGCTAAGTCGAGGGAATCTTCGCTAACTTAATAGATCAGTCATATATAACCTGTCTCCTACACGGCCCATTGAACTGACAAGAGATTGCGCAAGCTCATTTTCAAAAATCAATTCACAGCCTCTCCACTCAAATCCCTGAGAATGAAACAGACAGCTTCTCCACTCAAATCCCTGCGGCATCAGAGAACAGCAAACAAACACGCACTCCGATCAATCAACGCATCATTCATCACCACCACATGTAAACAAAAACTAATAGATATGTCCGATTGTAAAGCAACCTGTGTTATAAAAATCCCCCTGGTTCTTCAGAGCTAGTCGGCTCTCACTGCAGGTTTCTAAACAAAGTACCCCCCCCCCCCACCCCGTCACAACTGCCTCACCACAGGGGGGGGGGGGGGGGTAAATCTCCTGAACAATGCTCTAAGCAGCCCTCAGAATGGACTCGTTTACTAACCCCCCCCCCCCCCCCCCAAGACAGGATGTGCACTTTCAATGGGCTTTTAATTAACTACTCTGGCCAAGCAGATTGAGTTGAGTCTGTCTGTCTGTCTGACTCTCTGACTGCCTGCCTGCCTGCCTGTCTGCGTCTGTCTGTCTGTCTGCCTGTCTGCGTCTGTCTGTCTGTCTGTCTGCCTGCCTGTCTGTCGGCAAGCAAGAAAGGGGTAAAACAAATAGAGAACACAAACCTGTCCCAAATTATACGTTATTCCCTATATAGTGCACTACTGTTGACCAGGGCCCTATGGCACCCTATTCCCTATATAGTGCACTACTGTTGACCAGGGCCCTATGGCACCCTATTCCCTATATAGTGCACTACTGTTGACCAGGGCCCTATGGCACCCTATTCCCCATATAGTGCACTACTATCACTCTCTCGCTGGGCTTCACGCCCATCACTCTCTCGCTGTGTGTCATGGCGGAAGTGGGGGATATGTTAGTGGGCTCAGGGCAGTCCAGAGGGGATTGACATACCAATGGGATCATCAGTCTATGTCTGCCTCCCAAATGGCACTCTATTCCCTATGCAGTGCACTACTTTTGACCCATACCCACAGGGAATAGGGTGCCATTTGGGAGGCAATTTATCTTTGCCTGCCTGCCTGCCAAACAGCTGGCTTCAGTTGTTACAACATTCAACCCAGCACACCCCTCTCTCTTTCTGAGGCTGGTAGGAGAGGAGAGGAGAGGAGAGGAGAGGAGAGGAGAGGAGAGGAGAGGAGAGGAGAGGAGAGGAGAGGAGAGGAGAGGAGAGGAGAGGAGAGGAGAGGAGCGTATGTTGACTGGATGAGACTACAGATGCAGCCAGGGAAACTATTTATGGTCAGCATTTACTTTCCAGACACAGAGAAAGGCACACATACAGACATGCACACACACACAAACCAAAATAAACCATAGTTTGGCACACACATAGAGTAGGATGAGAGAGAGAGAGACAGAGCGAGCGAGAGAGCGAGCGAGAGAGCGAGCGAGAGAGCGAGCGAGAGAGCGAGCGAGAGAGAGACAGAGAGAGAGAGAGAGACAGAGAGAGAGAGACAGAGAGAGACAGAGACAGAGAGAGACAAAGAGAGAGACAGAGAGAGACAGACAGAGACAGAGAGACAGAGAGACCGAGAGACCAGGACATTCAGCAATGATGTGTTAAGATGTGCTGCTGAGAGAGCAGATACTGTAGGATACAGTAAACACCAGACCAGTATCAGGATGGACAGTAAACACCAGACCAGTATCAGGATGGACAGTAAACACCAGACCAGTATCAGGATGGACTGTAAACACCAGACCAGTATCAGGATGGACTGTAAACACCAGACCAGTATCAGGATGGACAGTAAACACCAGACCAGTATCAGGATGGACTGTAAACACCAGACCAGTATCAGGATGGACAGTAAACACCAGACCAGTATCAGGAGGTGATGTAAACACCGGACCAGTATCAAGATGGACTGTAAACACCAGACCAGTATCAGGATGGACAGTAAACACCAGACCAGTATCAGGATGGACTGTAAACACCAGACCAGTATCAGGATGGACAGTAAACACCAGACCAGTATCAGGATGGACTGTAAACACCAGACCAGTATCAGGATGGACTGTAAACACCAGACCAGTATCAGGAGGTGATGTAAACACCAGACCAGTATCAGGATGGACAGTAAACACCAGACCAGTATCAGGATGGACTGTAAACACCGGACCAGTATCAGGATGGACAGTAAACACCAGACCAGTATCAGGATGGACAGTAAACACCAGACCAGTATCAGCATGGACTGTAAACACCAGACCAGTATCAGGAGGTGATGTAAACACCAGACCAGTATCAAGATGGACTGTAAACACCAGACCAGTATCAGGATGGACTGTAAACACCAGACCAGTATCAGGAGGTGATGTAAACACCAGACCAGAATCAGGATGGACAGTAAACACCAGACCAGTATCAGGATGGACAGTAAACACCAGACCAGTATCAGGAGGTGATGTAAACACCAGACCAGTATCAGGATGGACTGTAAACACCAGACCAGTATCAGGAGGTGATGTAAACACCAGACCAGTATCAGGATGGACAGTAAACACCAGACCAGTATCAGGAGGTGATGTAAACACCAGACCAGTATCAGGATGGACTGTAAACACCAGACCAGTATCAGGATGGACAGTAAACACCAGACCAGTATCAGGATGGACTGTAAACACCAGACCAGTATCAGGAGGTGATGTAAACACCAGACCAGTATCAGGATGGACAGTAAACACCAGACCAGTATCAGGAGGTGATGTAAACACCGGACCAGTATCAGGATGGACAGTAAACACCAGACCAGTATCAGGATGGACTGTAAACACCAGACCAGTATCAGGATGGACAGTAAACACCAGACCAGTATCAGGATGGACAGTAAACACCGGACCAGTATCAGGATGGACAGTAAACACCAGACCAGTATCAGGATGGACAGTAAACACCAGACCAGTATCAGGATGAACTGTAAACACCAGACCAGTATCAGGATGGACAGTAAACACCAGACCAGTATCAGGATGGACAGTAAACACCAGACCAGTATCAGGATGAGCTGTAAACACCAGACCAGTATCAGGATGGACTGTAAACACCAGACTAGTATCAGGATGGACTGTAAACATTTACTGTATATAGATTTTTTTCTACTGTATTATTGACTGTGTGTTTGTTTTACTCCATGTGTAACTCTGTTTCGAACTGCTTTGCTTTATCTTGGTCAGGGTCGCAGTTATAAATGAGAACTTGTTCTCAACTATCCTACCTGGTTAAATAAAGGTGTTCTCTACTAGCCTACCTGGTTAAATAAAGGTGTTCTCAACTAGCCTACCTGGTTAAATAAAGGTGTTCTCAACTAGCCTACCTGGTTAAATAAAGGTGAAATTAAATAAAAAATAAAAATGACAGGGGACAGGGATAGGGGACAGGGATAGGGGACAGGGATAGGTGAATGAAGGTGATTTAGATGATAGTAGGTATGGGAGACAGGGATGCCAGTACAGTAGGGGTGGGGGACAGGGGACAGAGATGACAGTGCAGTAGGCGTGGGGGACAGGGGACAGGGATGACTGTGCAGTAGGCATGGGGGACAAGGAACAGGGATGACAGTGCAGTAGGCGTGGGGGACAGGGATGACAGTGCAGTAGGTGTGGGGGACAGGGATGACAGTGCAGTAGGTGTGGGGGACAGGGATGACAGTGCCGTAGGAGTGGGGGACAGGGGACAGGGATGACAGTGCAGTAGGCGTGGGGGACAGGAGACAGGGATGTCAGTACAGTAGGCGTGGGGGACAGGGGACAGGGATGACAGTACAGTAGGTGTGGGGGCCAGGGGACAGGGATGACAGTACAGTAGGCGTGGGGGACAGGGGACAGGGATGACAGTACAGTAGGTGTGGGGGACAGGGATGATACTACAGTAGGAGTGGGGTACAGGGCTGACAGTGCAGTAGGCGTGGGGGACAGGGGACAGGGATGACAGTACAGTAGAGATGGAAGACAGGGATGACAGTGCAGTAGGCGTGGGGGACAGGGATGACAGTACAGTAGGCATGGAGGACAGGGGTGACAGTGCAGTAGGCGTGGGGGACAGGGATGACACTACAGTAGGCATGGGGGAAAGGGATGACATGGACTGTCATGGGGGACAGGGGACAGGGATGACAGTGCAATAGGCATGGGGGACAGGGGACAGGGATGACAGTGCAATAGGCGTGGGGGACAGGGATGACACTACAGTAGGCATGGGGGACAGGGGACAGGGATGACACTACAGTAGGCGTGGGGGACAGGGGACAGGGATGACAGTAAGCATGGGGGACAGGGGACAGGGATGACACTACAGTAGGCGTGGGGGACAGGGGACAGGGATGGCACTACAGTAGGCACAGGGGACAGGGATGACAGTGCAGTAGGCATGGGGGACAGGGATGACACTACAGTAGGCATGGGGACAGGGGACAGGGATGACAGTACAGTAGGCATGGGGGACAGGGGACAGGGATGACAGTGCAGTAGGCGTGGGGGACAGGGATGACAGTACAGTAGGGATGGGGGACAGGGGACAGGGATGACACTACAGTAGGCACAGGGGACAGGGATGACAGTGCAGTAGGCATGGGGGACAGGGATGACACTACAGTAGGCATGGGGACAGGGGACAGGGATGACAGTACAGTAGGCATGGGGGACAGGGGACAGGGATGACAGTGCAGTAGGCGTGGGGGACAGGGGACAGGGATGGCACTACAGTAGGGATGGGGGACAGGGGACGGGGATGACACTACAGTAGGCACAGGGGACAGGGATGACAGTGCAGTAGGCATGGGGGACAGGGATGACACTACAGTAGGCATGGGGACAGGGGACAGGGATGACAGTACAGTAGGCATGGGGGACAGGGGACAGGGATGACAGTGCAGTAGGCGTGGGGGACAGGGGACAGGGATGACAGTACAGTAGGCGTGGGGGACAGGGGACAGGGATGACACTACAGTAGGCATGGGGGACAGGGGACAGGGATGACAGTAAGCGTGGGGGACAGGGGACAGGGATGACAGTAGGCATGGGGGACAGGGGACAGGGATGACAGTAGGCGTGGGGGACAGGGGACAGGGATGACAGTAGGCGTGGGGGACAGGGGACAGGGATGACACTACAGTAGGCATGGGGGACAGGGGACAGGGATGACAGTAGGCCTGGGGGAAATGGGGCAGGGATGACAGTAGGCATGGGGGACAGGGGACAGGGATGACAGTAGGCGTGGGGGACAGGGGACAGAGATGACAGTAGGCGTGGGGGACAGGGGACAGGGATGACAGTAGGCGTGGGGGACTCACCCAGAAGTGTGCGTGGCAGTTGACCACCATGGTGCGTTCGATCAGCTCGTCAGGACACTCCAGGAGATGGTGACCAGAGACCACGCCAGCGTTGTTTATCAACATGTCCACGTTGCCCACCTCCCGACGCACCTTCTCCGCCGTGGAGTACACACTCTCCCGCTTGCCCACGTCACAAACGTACGTGTACACCTGAGGCTTGAACGGAAGCACCTCCTCTAGCCCTCCTATTGCTCCTGGATAGAGGGAGGGAGGAAGAGACAGGGAGTGAGAATAAACCACAGTACATCACTGGAAGCCAAGACAGTCAAATCATAAATAGACAGTCCAAATCAGAATAAGGTAATAACACATTTAAAATTCAAGCCATGGAATAAATAACTTTTCTTTTCAAGTTTATGGACAAGTCAGACCCTTTAACTGCCATGCAACAGTTCTGAAACATTATTTTATAGCTCGTGAGCACTTTGTGTGTGTGGTGGTGGCGGGTCAAACATGAGCCTGTACACTTTCGCCCCTATAGGCAATGACCGGGTAGGCTACTAGCACAGACAAACCGCGAAGGGACCGAGAGTGAGGACTTTAACAGGGAGCTGCCCCGAGGCGAGCGCACCGTACCCACGCCTAGTTTACCGACTGAAGTTCTCCTCGGAATGATGCTCATCGAGGCTGCAGCAAATGTGCTCTTATATTCTAATACACGGAGTCGACAGTAAATAGGCTAGTTGGCTTTTTAAAAAAACACCCTCATTATTAAAAAAGCTTGTTATTACGATTTTGCGATCAATAGAATAACACCTAGGTTGACCCGTCTGACCAGACAATATTTGATCGTATATTTGATCAAGTATAATGAGCCTAAAGAATCGCGTTGCAAAAAAAAATCGGATGAGAGATATTTTCAGGCAACTCACCTTCTTTGGCCATCGGAGATTCACTGTCCAGCTCCCGGTAGATTTCCCTCACCAACTCCGCGGTCTCCTCGTTGCTTTTGCTGTTGATGTCCCATAGCACCAGTACAGCCCGTCTTCTAGCGAACTCCTTGGCGAACAGCCGACCCAGACCGCTTCCAGCCCCGGTGATCACACACACCTGTCCCGCTACACTCTTCTCCTTCGGCCGCACCACCCATTTTGCCCCGGCGGTAACAAAAGCCCAGAGCACTTTCAAGATGACCACGAAAAATTCCGCAAAAATGACCATAGTGTTCATCATCTTGAACGCGATGGCAATGAGCAAGATAATGAGAGAACCGAGATAATATTGTATAGAAAGCGCACACCGTTGTGCTTTACTGTGGTTTAAATGAGTTATTGCAGCCAAAGTTGTGATAAATAAGTAAACTAATATTGTTCGTGTTGTTTATGAAACAAACGGTCTGAATAGAATAGAGGTCTACTAGACTGATTTCCTTATTTTTTAAAAATAAATTACTCTACTCCAAGACAGCAAAAGAATGCAGAAATTGACTGAATCAATGAATGCTAGGCTCAACAAATGATTTTTTTTAAACTTGTTGCTGATTTTGTCAAGTTGCTTCCCGATTCTCGCAAACAGTCCCAGTTGTCGCAAGTGCGCATAGAAATAAGTAAGTACGGAGTTGCGTGTAGACACTGCCACTGTGTTGCGCCCTTCCGTCCGTTGCAGTGACAGTCCTGCAGTGCTCTCATAACAGAACAGCGGCTCGTGCGCTTTTTAACCACTGCCTATCAATGGACCCCAATAGGACGAGGGCGGCTGCGCCTGACAGAAATAGAAGAGTGGCTTATCTTTAGTAAAATGAAAGGCGCGTAGTGGAAACCGGAGACTGAATGGAACAGTAGCTCTCTTGTGCCACCTGTAGGACTTTAGGAAGTGTTGTCAGAGGAATTAAAACCGAGGGAAAATGTATTACGAAATTGTCTTCCTTTTTCTTTAGTAATTAAATAAAACAACATTCCGACTTTGGAAAGATAACCGAACTGTAAACGTCACACCTTTACAAAAGAGGTTATCACTGATGACGAGTGACCGTTTTTTTGTTTATTACATGAGTAGATTTAAAGTTATGAAACTTTATAAATTCAATTAAAATGTCATCAAATGTCTTGTAAAACCAGTCAACGTGTACATATCAATTGTAATTATATTCAATAAACATAGCCTATATATTTTTAAAAAATATTGTTTTTTATTGATAATGAGAAAGTAAGTAAGCTACAGTATATACAGGGTCAGTAGTTATATACAGGGTCAGTAGTTATATACAGGGACAGTAGTTATATACAGGGTCAGTAGTTATATACAGGGTCAGTAGTTATATACAGGGACAGTAGTTATATACAGGGTCAGTAGTTATATACAGGGACAGTAGTTATATACAGGGTCAGTAGTTATATACAGGGACAGTAGTTATATACAGGGTCAGTTGTTATATACAGGGACAGTAGTTATATACAGGGTCAGTAGTTATATACAGGGTCAGTAGTTATATACAGGGTCAGTAGTTATATACAGGGACAGTAGTTATATACAGGGTCAGTAGTTATATACAGGGACAGTAGTTATATACAGGGTCAGTAGTTATATACAGGGACAGTAGTTATATACAGGGTCAGTAGTTATATACAGGGACAGTAGTTATATACAGGGTCAGTAGTTATATACAGGGACAGTAGTTATATACAGGGTCAGTAGTTATATACAGGGACAGTAGTTATATACAGGGTCAGTAGTTATATACAGGGTCAGTAGTTATATACAGGGTCAGTAGTTATATACAGGGACAGTAGTTATATACAGGGTCAGTAGTTATATACAGGGTCAGTAGTTATATACAGTGTCAGTAGCTATATACAGGGACAGTTCCAGGATCAGTAGTTATATACAGGGTCAGTAGTTATATACAGGGTCAGTAGTTATATACAGGGTCAGTAGTTATATACAGGGTCAGTAGTTATATACAGGGTCAGTAGTTATATACAGGGACAGTAGTTATATACAGTGTCAGTAGTTATATACAGTGTCAGTAGCTATATACAGGGACAGTTCCAGGATCAGTAGTTATATACAGGGACAGTAGTTATATACAGGGTCAGTAGTTATATACAGGGTCAGTTGTTATATACAGGGACAGTTCCAGGGTCAGTAGCTATATACAGGGTCAGTAGTTATATACAGGGTCAGTAGTTATATACAGGGACAGTTCCAGGGTCAGTAGTTATATACAGGGTCAGTAGTTATATACAGGGACAGTTCCAGGGTCAGTAGCTATATACAGGGTCAGTAGTTATATACAGGGTCAGTAGTTATATACAGGGTCAGTTGTTATATACAGGGACAGTTCCAGGGTCAGTAGCTATATACAGGGTCAGTAGCTATATTCATGGTCAGTAGTTATATACAGGGTCAGTAGTTATATACAGGGTCAGTAGTTATATACAGGGACAGTAGTTATATACAGGGTCAGTTGTTTTATACAGGGTCAGTAGTTATATACAGGGTCAGTAGTTATATACAGGGTCAGTTGTTTTATACAGGGTCAGTAGTTATATACAGGGTCAGTAGTTATATACAGGGTCAGTTGTTTTATACAGGGTCAGTAGTTATATACAGGGTCAGTAGTTATATACAGGGTCAGTTGTTATATACAGGGTCAGTTGTTATATACAGGGTCAGTAGCTATATACAGGGTCAGTAGTTATATACAGGGACAGTTCCAGGGTCAGTAGTTATATACAGGGACAGTTCCAGGGTCAGTAGTTATATACAGGGACAGTTTCAGGGTCAGTTGTTATATACAGGGTCAGTAGTTATATACAGGGACAGTTCCAGGGTCAGTAGTTATATACAGGGACAGTTCCAGAGTCAGTAGTTATGTACAGGGACAGTTGTTATATACAGGGACCGTTCCAGGGTCAGTAGTTATATACAGGGTCAGTAGTTATATACAGGGACAGTAGTTATATACAGGGACAGTTCCAGGGTCAGTAGTTATATACAGGGTCAGTTCCAGGGTCAGTAGTTATATACAGGGTCAGTAGCTGTATACAGGGTCAGTAGTTATATACAGGGTCAGTAGTTATATACAGGGTCAGTTGTTATATACAGGGACAGTTCCATGGTCAGTAGTTATAAACAGGGTCAGTAGTTATATACAGGGTCAGTAGTTATATACAGGGTCAGTTGTTATATACAGGGTCAGTAGTTATTTACAGGGTCAGTTCCAGGGTCAGTAGTTATATACAGGGTCAGTAGCTATGTACAGGGTCTGTAGTTATATACAGGGACAGTTCCAGGGTCAGTAGCTATATACAGGGTCAGTAGTTATATACAGGGTCAGTAGTTATATACAGGGTCAGTAGTTATATACATGGACAGTTCCAGGGTCAGTTGCTATATACAGGGACAGTTCCAGGGTCAGTAGTTATATACAGGGTCAGTAGTTATATACAGGGTCAGTAGGTATATACATGGACAGTTCCAGGGTCAGTTGCTATATACATGGACAGTTCCAGGGTCAGTTGCTATATACATGGACAGTTCCAGGGTCAGTTGCTATATACAGGGACAGTTCCAGGGTCAGTAGTTATATACAGGGTCAGTAGCTATATACAGCGTCAGTAGTTATATACAGGGTCTGTAGTTATTTACAGGGTTAGTAGTTATATACAGGGTCAGTAGTTATATACAGGGTCTGTAGCTATATACAGGGACAGTTCCAGGGTCAGTAGCTATATACAGGGTCAGTAGTTATATACAGGGTCAGTTCCAGGGTCAGTAGTTATATACAGGGTCAGTAGTTATATACAGGGTCAGTTCCAGGGTCAGTTGTTATATACAGGGACAGTTCCAGGGTCAGTAGTTATATACAGGGACAGTTCCAGGGTCTGTAGATATATACAGGGACAGTTCCAGGGTCTGTAGTTATATACAGGGACAGTTCCAGGGTCAGTAGTTATATACAGGGTCAGTAGTTATATACAGGGTCAGTAGTTATATACAGGGTCTGTAGTTATATACAGGGACAGTTCCAGGGTCTGTAGTTATATACAGGGACAGTTCCAGGGTCAGTAGTTATATACAGGGTCAGTAGTTATATACAGGGACAGTTCCAGGGTCAGTAGTTATATACAGGGACAGTTCCAGGGTCAGTAGTTATATACAGGGTCAGTTCCAGGGTCAGTAGTTATATACAGGGTCAGTAGTTATATACAGGGTCAGTTCCAGGGTCAGTAGTTATATACAGGGACAGTTCCAGGGTCAGTAGTTATATACAGGGTCAGTTCCAGGGTCAGTAGTTATATACAGGGTCAGTAGTTATATACAGGGTCAGTTCCAGGGTCAGTTGTTATATACAGGGACAGTTCCAGGGTCAGTAGCTCTTATTTATTTATTTTTCTTCTTGGGCCTCTATAACTATATCTATTGTTTTTATTTTTGTTGTTGTTGTGTGATTTGGATTAATCCCCTCTACCTCACGGAAACCCACTAATCTACTGACGGAACGCAAGAGTTGGCTAATAACAGACCTCCATCCTATGCTAGCTTGCTCCTATGCTAGCTTGCTCCCGATTTAGCTGTCTAAATCGCTGTGACCCCCAACCAACCTCTCCACTCACTGGACCCTTTTGATCACTCGACTGAGCATGCCTCTCCTTAATGTCAATATGCCTTGTCCATTGCTGTTCTGGTTAGTGTTTATTGGCTTATTTCACTGTAGAGCCTCTAGTCCTGCTCATTATACCTTATCCAACCTATTAGTTCCACCACCCACACATGCAATGACATCTCCTGGTTTCAATGATGTTTCTAGCGACAATATCTCTCTCTTCATCACTCAATACCTAGGTTTACCTCCACTGTATTCACATCCTACCTTACCTTTGTCTGTACTTTATACCTTGATGCTATTTTATCGCCCCCAGAAACCTCCTTTTACTCTCTGTTCCAGACGTTCTAAACGACCAATTCTTATTGCTTTTAGCCGCACCCTTATTCTACTCCTACTCTGTTCCTCTGGCGATGTAGAGGTGAATCCAGGCCCTGCAGTGCCTAGCTCCACTCCTATTCCCCAAGCGCTCTCTTTTGACGACTTCTGTAACCGTAATAGCCTTGGTTTCATGCATGTTAACATTAGAAGCCTCCTCCCTAAGTTTGTTCTATTCACTGCTTTAGCACACCCGGATGTTCTAGCTGTGTCTGAATCCTGGCTTAGGAAGACCACCAAAAACTCAGACATTTTAATTCCAAACTACAACATTTTCAGACAAGATAGAACTGCCAAAGGGGCGGCGTTGCAATCTACTGCAAAGATAGCCTGCAGAGTTCTGTCCTACTATCCAGGTCTGTACCCAAACAATTTGAACTTCTACTTTTAAAAATCCACCTCTCTAAAAACAAGTCTCTCACTGTTGCCGCCTGCTATAGACCACCCTCTGCCCCCAGCTGTGCTCTGGACACCATATGTGAACTGATTGCCCCATATCTATCTTCAGAGCTTGTGCTGCTAGGCGACCTAAACTGGAACATGCTTAACACCCCAGTCATCCTACAATCTAAACTTGATGCCCTCAACCTCACACAAATTATCAATGAACCTACCAGGTACCTCCCCAAAGCCTTAAACACGGGCACCCTCATAGATATCATCCTAACCAACTTGCCCTCTAAATACACCTCTGCTGTTTTCAACCAAGATCTCAGCGATCACTGCCTCATTGCCTGCATCCGTAATGGGTCAGCGGTCAAACGACCTCCACTCATCACTGTAAAACGCTCCCTGAAACACTTCAGCGAGCAGGCCTTTCTAATCGACCTGGCCGGGGTATCCTGGAAGGATATTGATCTCATCCCGTCAGTAGAGGATGCCTGGATATTTTTTTTAAATGCCTTCCTAACCATCTTAAATAAACATGCCCCATTCAAGAAATTTAGAACCAGGAACAGATATAGCCCTTGGTTCTCCCCAGACCTGACTGCCCTTAACCAACACAAAAACATCCTATGGCGTTCTGCATTAGCATCGAACAACCCCCGTGATATGCAGCTGTTCAGGAAAGCTAGAAACCATTATACACAGGCAGTTAGAAAAGCCAAGGCTAGCTTTTTCAAGCAGAAATTTGCTTCCTGCAACACTAACTCAAAAAAGTTCTGGGACACTGTAAAGTCCATGGAGAATAAGAACACCTCCTCCCAGCTGCCCACTGCACTGAAGATAGAAAACACTGTCACCACTGATAAATCCACCATAATTGAGAATTTCAATAAGCATTTTTCTACGGCTGGCCATGCTTTCCACCTGGCTACTCCTACCCCGGTCAACAGCACTGCACCCCCCACAACAACTCGCCCAAGCCTTCCCCATTTCTCCTTCTCCCAAATCTGCTCAGCTGATGTTCTGAATGAGCTGCAAAATCTGGACCCCTACAAATCAGCCGGGCTAGACAATCTGGACCCTTTCTTTCTAAAATTATCTGCCAAAATTGTTGCCACCCCTATTACTAGCCTGTTCAACCTCTCTTTCGTGTCGTCTGAGATTCCCAAAGATTGGAAAGCAGCTGCGGTCATCCCCCTCTTCAAAGGGGGTGACACTCTTGACCCAAACTGCTACAGACCTATATCTATCCTACCATGCCTTTCTAAGGTCTTCGAAAGCCAAGTCAACAAACAGATTACCGACCATTTCGAATCTCACCATACCTTCTCTGCTATGCAATCTGGTTTCAGAGCTGGTCATGGGTGCACCTCAGCCACGCTCAAGGTCCTAAATGATATCTTAACCGCCATCGATTAGAAACATTACTGTGCAGCCGTATTCATTGATCTGGCCAAGGCTTTCGACTCTGTCAATCACCACATCCTCATCGGCAGACTCGACAGCCTTGGTTTCTCAAATGATTGCCTCGCCTGGTTCACCAACTACTTCTCTGATAGAGTTCAGTGTGTCAAATCGGAGGGTCTGCTGTCCGATCCTCTGGCAGTCTCTATGGGGGTGCCACAGGGTTCAATTCTTGGACCGACTCTCTTCTCTGTATACATCAATGAGGTCGCTCTTGCTGCTGGTGATTCTCTGATCCACCTCTACGCAGACGACACCATTCTGTATACTTCTGGCCCTTCTTTGGACACAGTGTTAACAACCCTCCAGGCAAGCTTCAATGCCATACAACTCTCCTTCCGTGGCCTCCAATTGCTCTTAAATACAAGTAAAACTAAATGCATGCTCTTCAACCAATCACTACCTGTACCTACCCGCCTGTCCAACATCACTACTCTGGACGGCTCTGACTTAGAATACGTGGACAACTACAAATACTTAGGTGTCTGGTTAGACTGTAAACTCTCCTTCCAGACCCATATCAAACATCTCCAATCCAAAGTTAAATCTAGAATTGGCTTCCTATTTCGCAACAAAGCATCCTTCACTCATGCTGCCAAACATACCCTTGTAAAACTGACCATCCTACCAATCCTCGACTTTGGTGATGTAATTTACAAAATAGCCTCCAATACCCTACTCAACAAATTGGATGCAGTCTATCACAGTGCAATCCGTTTTGTCACCAAAGCCCCATATACTACCCACCATTGCGACCTGTACGCTCTCGTTGGCTGGCCCTCGCTTCATACTCGTCGCCAAACCCACTGGCTCCAGGTCCCCCCTTATCTCAGCTCGCTGTTCACCATTGCATCTCCCACCTGTAGCACACGCTCCAGCAGGTATATCTCTCTAGTCACCCCCAAAACCAATTCTTTCTTTGGCCGCCTCTCCTTCCAGTTCTCTGCTACCAATGACTGGAACGAACTACAAAAATCTCTGAAACTGGAAACACTTATCTCCCTCACTAGCTTTAAGCACCAACTGTCAGAGCAGCTCACAGATTACTGCACCTGTACATAGCCCACCTATAATTTAGCCCAAACAACTACCTCTTTCCCTACTGTATTTAATTAATTTATTAATTTTGCTCCTTTGCACCCCATTATTTTTATTTCTACTTTGCACATTCTCCCATTGCAAATCTACCATTCCAGTGTTTTACTTGCTATATTGTATTTACTTTGCCACCATGGCCTTTTTGCCTTTACCTCCCTTATCTCACCTCATTTGCTCACATCGTATATAGACTTGTTTCTACTGTATTATTGACTGTATGTTTGTTTTACTCCATGTGTAACTCTGTGTCGTTGTATGTGTCGAACTGCTTTGCTTTATCTTGGCCAGGTCGCAGTTGTAAATGAGAACTTGTTCTCAACTTGCCTACCTGGTTAAATAAAGGTGAAATAAAAAATAAAATAAATAAATACAGGGTCAGTAGTTATATACAGGGTCAGTAGTTATATACAGGGTCAGTAGCTATATACAGGGTCAGTAGCTATATACAGGGACAGTTCCAGGGTCAGTAGTTATATACAGGGACAGTAGCTATATACAGGGACAGTAGCTATATACAGGGTCAGTAGTTATATACAGGGTCAGTAGCTATATACAGGGTCAGTAGCTATATACAGGGTCAGTAGTTATATACAGGGTCAGTAGCTATATACAGGGACAGTTCCAGGGTCTGTAGTTATATACAGGGACAGTTCCAGGGTCAGTTGTTATATACAGGGTCAGTAGCTATATACAGGGTCAGTAGTTATATACAGGGACAGTTCCAGGGTCTGTAGTTATATACAGGGTCAGTAGTTATATACAGGGTCAGTAGCTATATACAGGGACAGTAGTTATATACAGGGTCAGTAGTTATATACAGGGACAGTTCCAGGGTCTGTAGTTATATCCAGGGTCAGTAGTTATATACAGGGTCAGTAGCTATATACAGGGACAGTAGTTATATACAGGGTCAGTAGTTATATACAGGGACAGTTCCAGGGTCTGTAGTTATATCCAGGGTCAGTAGTTATATACAGGGTCAGTAGCTATATACAGGGTCAGTTGTTATATACAGGGTCAGTAGCTATATACAGGGTCAGTAGTTATATACAGGGTCAGTAGTTATATACAGGGACAGTTCCAGGGTCTGTAGTTATATACAGGGACAGTTCCAGGGTCAGTAGTTATATACAGGGTCAGTAGCTATATACAGGGACAGTTCCAGGGTCAGTTGTTATATACAGGGTCAGTAGCTATATACAGGGACAGTTCCAGGGTCAGTTGTTATATACAGGGTCAGTTCCAGGGTCAGTAGCTATATACAGGGTCAGTAGCTATATACAGGGTCAGTAGTTATATACAGGGACAGTTCCAGGGTCAGTTGTTATATACAGGGTCAGTTCCAGGGTCAGTAGCTATATACAGGGTCAGTAGCTATATACAGGGACAGTTCCAGGGTCAGTAGTTATATACAGGGTCAGTAGTTATATACAGGGTCAGTAGCTATATACAGGGTCTGTTGTTATATACAGGGACATTACCAGGGTCAGTAGCTATATACAGGGTCAGTAGTTATATACAGGGTCAGTAGTTATATACAGGGACAGTTCCAGGGTCAGTAGTTATATACAGGGTCAGTAGTTATATTCATGGTCAGTAGTTATATACAGGGTCAGTTGTTATATACAGGGTCAGTAGTTATATACAGGGTCAGTAGATATATACAGGGACAGTTCCAGGGTCAGTAGTTATATACAGGGTCAGTAGTTATATACAGGGTCAGTAGCTATATACAGTGTCAGTAGTTATATACAGGGTCAGTAGCTATATACAGTGTCAGTAGTTATATACAGGGTCAGTAGCTATATACAGTGTCAATAGTTATATACAGGGTCAGTAGCTATATACAGGGTCAGTAGCTATATACCCGGTCTGTAGTTATATACAGGGTCAGTAGTTATAGACAGGGTCAGTAGTTATATACAGGGTCAGTTGTTATATACAGGGTCAGTAGTTATATACAGGGTCAGTTGTTATATACAGTGTCAGTAGTTATATACAGGGTCAGTTCCAGGGTCAGTAGTTATATACAGGGTCAGTTCCAGGGTCAGTAGTTATATACAGGGACAGTTCCCGGGTCAGTGTCAATACTATATTTCCAATGAGCAGGGATACTAGAGTGGTAGGGGTAGATCTGTAAAGGCAAAACGTGACTATGCATCAGGATGTATAATCAACGGAGTAGCAGCAGTTTATTCGATGATTGTATGTGAGTGTAAATGTATAGAAATGTCAATGCAGTTAGTCTGTGTAGCCATTTTGTCATCTATTTATCAGTCCTATGACTTGGGGGTAGAAGCTGTTCAGGAGAATGTTTTTTTGTACGGAAAAAAAAAGAAGAATGTTTTGGTAATGTAACTTTTTTGTTGTACTGTCAAATCTCAGAAACACAGCGAAACATCAAAGATACGTTTAACGTAGAAGGGGGGGGGGGGGGGGTTCACAGTTGAAGTGTACCTATGGTAAAAATGGTACAGACCTCTACATGCTTTGTAAGTAGGAGACACTGCAAAATCGGCAGTGTATCAAATACTTGTTCTCCCCACTGTATATATAGTGGTGGAAAAACTACCCAATTGTCATTATTTGAGTAAAATTAAAGAAATAGAAAATGACTTAAGTGAAAGTCACCCAGTAAAATACTACTTGAGTAAAAGTCTGAATGTATTTGGTTTGAAATACACGTAAGTATCAGTAGTAAAAGTACAAAAAAATAAAAAATTCCTTACAGGTTGCCAGGGGCCACTTCCACACTCATACTCATTTAGGCTTGCCAAAACAAAATGGGTGGATTACTTATTGACTGAAGACTTTTTTTTTTTTTTTTTTACATTTCTACAAACAAAATTCCACTTTGACATTATGGACTATTGTGCGTAGATCAGTGACACACAATCTAAATGTAATCAATTTAAGCTGTAACACAAGAAAATGTGAAAAAAAGTAAAGGGGCTTGAATACTTTCTGAAGGCACTGTAGCTCGCTAGCTCCCAGACTGAAATGAGATAAATATCTGTTTTCGAGTGCACTTGAAATACGCAGCAAAATAGCACCACCCAATGGTGGGCATGTGCAATGTGGATGCATTGGGATATCAGATATGGAGAATGATAAATAGCCCGTAGGATTATAGAAAAATGTGTTGGGAAATCGTTTGAGTTTCGAATACTAAATGTTTAGTGCATGTGCGTATATTTAGGTGGTTTAAACTTTCCCACTAACCTTCTACAAGTTGACGGTGCCAAAATATTGCCAATCCGTTCAAGAACACCCATCACAAATTGACTGCGGTCAAGTGAGCCAAACACTCGCAAAACGCGGTCAAGCCATCCGCTCTTCAGGGTCCTCCTGATTTTTTTTTTTTTTTGCGCGAATACACAGCACTTTACGGTATTGGTTGTTTTCTGATCGGAAAATGGATACACGCAAACGCACTGACAGAGAAATCATTCGAAACAGTTTGAAGCACACTAATGTAATATTCCGTAATCAAAATTATACCAAATGGTTAATTTTTATTTTATGTGCGGGGTACAGTGATGGATTGTTTATGTGATGGATTGTTAGTACTACATTGATATTGATTTCTGCAGCACAAAAAAATAATTAAATAACTACATTTTTTTGGGGGGGGGGGGGGGGGATCTATCCACACATTCTTTATCTTTAGTTATTATTTTTTAAAGATGTTATATAACAGTGAACTTTGAGGACCACTATGTAAAAAAAAGAAAATAAGAAAAAAAGAAAAAAGAACTGGACAAATGTGTAAGTATTTTGTTTGTTATATTTATATGTGCAGCTAGTGGATCATGAATCCAGTGTGATGGTCATTGTTTACCATGCGATGTCCATATTATGCCAGCTCCATAATTGGGAAGATTATTATTATGTTCTTTTAGAGTGAACTTTGAGGGATCCTAACTCTATATTAACACAGTAAAAATGGATGGTGAACATTTAGCCACATGTCTGCATGAATTAATGCATTCATTAAAATCCCACCAAGTTCACTGTAATATAAAGGGGCTCCTGAGGGGCGCAGCGGTCTAAGGCTCTGCATCTCAGTGCTAGAGGCGTCGCTACAGACCCTGGTTTGATTCCAGGCTGTATCACAGCGGTCTAAGGCTCTGCATCTCAGTGCTAGAGGCGTCGCTACAGACCCTGGTTTGATTCCAGGCTGTATCACAGCGGTCTAAGGCACTGCATCTCAGTGCTAAAGGCGTCGCTACAGACCCTGGTTTGATTCCAGGCTGTATCACAGCGGTCTAAGGCACTGCATCTCAGTGCTAGAGGCGTCGCTACAGACCCTGGTTTGATTCCAGGCTGTATCACAGCGGTCTAAGGTCACTGCATCTCAGTGCTAGAGGCGTCACTTCAGACCATGGTTTGATTCCAGGCTGTATCACAGCGGTCTAGGGCACTGCATCTCAGTGCTAGAGGCGTCACTACAGACCATGGTTTGATTCCAGGCTGTATCACAGCGGTCTAGGGCACTGCATCTCAGTGTTAGAGGCGTCACTACAGACCCTGGTTTGATTCCAGGCTGTATCACATGCGGCCGTGATTGGGAGTCCCATAGGGTGGCACACAATTGGCCCAGCGCCATCCGGGTTACGGTTTAGGCCGTCATTGTAAATAAGCATTTGTTCTTAACCGTCTTGCCTAGTTATATAAAGGTTAAAAAGAAAAGTAAACCGTTTTTTCCGTGGTTGTATATTTGGATAATATGGGCATGTTATGCTTTACAAGGTTAATGACACACAATTAGTGATGTACTAGTTGCATGCATCTCAAACAAAGTTTACCAAAAAATTTTACAGTGATATATATATATTTTTTTTACATACATTACCAGTCAATAGTTTGGACACCTACTCATTCAAAGATTTTTCTTTCATTTTTTTACAAATTTCTACCTTGTAAAATAGTAGTGAAGACATCAAAACTATGAAATAACTTAAATGGAACTAAAAAAGTGTTAAACGAATCAAAATATATTTTATATTTGAGATTCTTCCAAGTAGCCACCCTTTGGCTTGATGACAGCTTTGCACACACTAGGCTTCTCTCAACCAGCTTCATGAGGTAGTCACCTGGAATGCATTTCAATTAACAGGTGTGCCTTTCTTAAAAGTTCATTTGTGGAATTTATTTCCTTGTGTTTGAGCCAATCAGTTGTGTTGCAACAAGGTAGGGGTGATATACAGAAAATAGCCCTATTTGGTAAAAGACAAAGTCCATATTATGGCAAGTACATTTCAAGAAATTTGAAAGTTTCTTCAAGTGCAGTCACAAAAACCATCAAGTGCTGTGATGAAACTGGCTCTCATGAGAACCACCACAGGAGAGGAAGACCCAGAGTTACCTCTGATGCAGAGGATAAGTTCATTAGAGTTAACTGCACGTCAGATTGCAGCCCAAATAAATGCTTCACAGTGTTCAAGTAACAGACACATCTCAACATCAACTGTTCAGAGGAGACTGCATGAATCAGGCCTTCATGGTCGAATTGCTGCAATGAAACCACTACTAAAGGACACCAATAAGAAGAAGTGACTTGCTTGGGCCAAGAAACACGAGCAATGGACATTAGACCGGTGGAAATCTGTCCTTTGGTTGATGAGTCCAAATTTGAGATATTTGGTTCCAACCGCTGTGTCTTTGTGAGATGCAGAGTAGGTGAACAGATGATCTCTGCATGTGTGGGGCCCACCGTGAAGCATGGAGGAGGAGGTGTGATGGTGCTTTGCTGGGGACACTGTCTGTGATTTATTTAGAATTCAAGGCAAACTTAACCAGCATGGCTACCACAGCATTCTGCAGTGATGCTCCAACCCATCTGGTTTGGGCTTAGTTGGACTATCAAATCGGAGGGTCTGTTGTCCGGACCTCTGGCAGTCTCTATGGGGGTGCCACAGGGTTCAATTCTTGGACCGACTCTCTTCTCTGTATACATCAATGATGTCGCTCTTGCTGCTGGTGAGTCTCTGATCCACCTCTACGCAGACGACACCTTTCTGTATACTTCTGGCCCTTCTTTAGACACTATGTTAACAACCCTCCAGGCAAGCTTCAATGCCATACAACTCTCCTTCCGTGGCCTCCAATTGCTCTTAAATACAAGTAAAACTAAATGCATGCTCTTCAACCGATCGCTGCCTGCACCTGCCCGCCCATCCAGCATCACTACTCTGGACGGCTCCGACTTAGAATACGTGGACAACTGCAAATACCTAGGTGTCTTGTTAGACTGTAAACTCTCCTTCCAGACGCACATTAATCATCTCCCAACCAAAATTACATCTAGAATTGGCTTCCTATTTCGCAACAAAGCATCCTTCACTCATGCTGCCAAACATACCCTTGTAAAACTGACCATCCTACCAATCCTCGACTTCGGCGATGTCATTTACACAATAGCCTCCAATACCCTGCTCAACAAATTGGATGCAGTCTATCACAGTGCCACCCGTTTTGTCACCAAAGCCCCATATACTACCCACCATTGCGACCTGTACACTCTCGTTGGCTAGCCCTCGCTTCATACTCGTCGCCAAACCCACTGGCTCCATGTCATCTACAAGATCCTGCTAGGTAAAGTCCCCCCTTATCTCAGCTCGCTGGTCACCATAGCATCACCCACCTGTAGCATGCGCTCCAGCAGGTATAGCTCTCTGGTCACCCCCAAAACCAATTATTTCTTTGGCCGCCTCTCCTTCCAGTTCTCTGCTGCCAATGACTGGAACAAACTACAAAAATCTCTGAAACTGGAAACACTTATCTCCCTCACTAGCTTTAAGCACCAGCTGTCAGAGCAGCTCACAGATTACTGCACCTGTACATAGTCCATCTATAATTTAGCCCAAACAACTACCTCTTTCTCTACTGTATTTATTTATTTTATTTATTTATTTATTTTGCTCCTTTGCACCCCATTATTTTTATTTCTACTATGCACATTCTTCCACTGCAAATCTACCATTCCAGTGTTTTACTTGCTATATTGTATTTACTTTGCCACCATGGCCTTTTTTTGCCTTTACCTCCCTTATCTCACCTCATTTGCTCACATTGTATATAGACTTGTTTCTACTGTATTATTGACTGTATGTTTGTTTTACTCCATGTGTCGTTGTAGGTGTCGAACTGCTTTGCTTTATCTTGGCCAGGTCGCAATTGTAAATGAGAACTTGTTCTCAACTTGCCTACCTGGTTAAATAAAGGTGAAATAAAATAAAAATAAAACATAATATATATATATATATATATATATATATGTTTTTCGACAGGACAATGACCCAACACACCTCTAGGCTGTGTAAGGGCTATTTGTCCAAGGAGAGTGATGGAGTGCTGCATCAGATGACGTGGCCTCCACAATCACCCGACTTCAACCAAATTGAGATGGTTTGGGATGAGTTGGACTGCAGAGTGAAGGAAAAGCAGTCAACAAGTGCTCAGCGTATGTGGGAACTCCTTCAAGACTGTTGGAAAACCATTCCAGTTGACTACCTCATGAAGCTGGTTGAGAGAATGCAAAGTGTGTGCAAAGATGTCATCGAGGCAAAGGGTGGCTACTTCGAAGAATCTCAAATATAAAATATTTTTTGATTTGTTTAACACTTTTATGCTTACGACATGTGTTATTTCATAGTTTTGTTGTATGCAACTATGCAACTCCTATCTATCTTCTGATAATTTCCTAGATGAATTCTTTCCAAATATACCAAGTTTGAATGTCAGAATCATGTAATTACACATGAATAGAATGTAGATTGACAGGTAAGGGTGCTCTCGAGTGGCTAGATGTTCTTTACCATTCGGCCATCAGATTTGCCACCAATGCTCCTTATAGGACAAATCACTGCACTCTGTACTCTTCTGTAAACTGGTCATCTCTGTATACCCGTCGCAAGACCCACTGGTTGATGCTTATTTATGAAACCCTCTTAGGCCTTACTCCCCCTATCTGAGATATCTACTGCAGCCCTCATCCTCCACATACAACACCCGTTCTGCCAGTCACATTCTGTTAAAGGTTCCCAAAGCACACATCACTGGGTCACTCCTCTTTTCAGTTCGCTGCAGCTAGCGACTGGAACCAGCTGCAACAAACACTCAAACTGGACAGTTTTATCTCAATCTCTTCATTCAAAGTCTCAATCATGGACACTCTTACTGACAGTTGTGGCTGCTTTGCGTGATGTATTGTTGTCTCTACCTTCTTGACCTTTGTGCTGTTGTCTGTGACCATTAATGTTTGTACCCTGATTTGTGCTTCTACAGTGTTGTGCTGCTGCCATGTTGTGTTGCTACCATGTTGTTGTCATGTTGTGTTGCTACCATGCTGTGTTGTCATGTGTTGCTGCCATGCTATGTTGTCGTCTTTAGGTCTCTCTTTATGTAGTGTTGTGTTGTCTCTCTTGTCATGATGTGTGTTTTGTCCTATATTTTTATTTTATTGATTTGTATTTTTAATCCTAGCCCCCACAGGAGGCCTTTTGCATTTCGGTAGACCGTCATTGTAAATAAGAATTTGTTCTTAACTAACTTGTCAAGTTAAATAAAGGTTAAATTAAAAAATATATATTTAATTTTTTTTAGGCCCTAACAGTTCGTGTGCACCGTTTCTCATGTTGAGTTTGCCCCACCAAGATTTACGTGCTAAAATCGCCACTTTATGGTAGACACTGTGAGATTAGCTGCAAAAGCAAATTCTTCTCAGGCAGTTTAATAGACAGCGACTGGGGTCCTACAAGCTTTTAACTCACGCATGCGCATGAAAGAAAGTCTCTTTCTCGGTGGACACAATGGCGGACGCAGAGTGAGTGATTTCTGCTCTGCAAGAATCTATGTCCATCTACTAATTTCACAAATATCCAACGTTATTTGTCATTTAGTTAGTTATCGTCAACTATAGAACATATTTGTCGTGTCGGTAGTGTGGAGTGGCGTTTTTTACTTTACGATATTTTTGTTGATTTTGTTGACTCGGTACTGGATGCGGTTAGAAACATGCCCGTCTTGCACATGTTTTTACTTCTATGCGATGCGTGGCTCGTAGTATTACTTGCATATTGCCAATGAGGTACATAGTATATTTTCTGAGTATTTCGCAGTTTGAGCTCCACAATATCACAAAGTAGACTTTGCGTCTGTCTTCGCCCGGCGAAGACAAACAGGCCAGTTTCGCAACAATGTTTGGTCCGTTAAATTACTATTCCTCAGTCAGTCACTTCCATCCATCTTAAACTATTTTCTCCCTTACTCTAAACAAAGTGTCGCATCTGTTGCAGAAAGAAGGTTCCGGCGGTCCCTGAGAGCCTTTTGAAAAGGCGGAAGGCCTTCGCCACCATGAAGACCATGCGCATCAAGAAGATGCTTGCCGAAAAAAAAGTAAGTTTGAACTAACCAAAGTACTAACCTAACTAGCAGGCTTCCCTGTTTAATTTTACAATGCATATAATCTCCCCTTAAAATGTAGTTGATGTACTGCTAAGAACTGTCTGGTTGTTGGGGGGGGTGGGGTGTATAATATCCACCCATTGTCATTCAAACCGTATAACTGCAACGTGGTTAATGATGCTCAATTTTTTCCCCATCTTATCGACTCTGGTGAAACCAGTCTGAAAAATAAGCCAATTTGTCTGAAACCACATAGAAATGTCCTAAATAATCATTGCCGGCTGTAACATTGAAACTGCATTGTTGGTTAACGGCTTGTAAATATACATTCCACTGTAAGGTCTCCTCCTCCTGTTGTATTTGATGCATGTGACAAATAAAATGTATTTGATCTGTTTTAAACATAGCATCCTTATGTACAGTGCTGGGTGAATGCCCTACAACCAGCTAAAAAAAATTTTTTTGTTCATACTGTGAAGTTAACTAGAGGGGTTACCCAGCTGTGATGTTCTGCTCTGAATCATAGTTGATGCGTTGTATCCCCAGACTCGTAAGGTGACCAGGAAACTGATCTACAAGAGGGCTGAGAAGTACCACAAGGAGTACAGGGAGATGTACCGTCGTGAGATCCGCATGGGGCGGACAGCCCGCAAGGTCGGGAACTTCTACGTCCCAGCTGAGCCCAAGTTGGCCTTCGTCATCAGGATCAGGGGGTATGTTTCCGTGGATTAGACTGCTAAATGTGTGTATTATCCCTGTTTTTGTCCGATTTCCATGTCTGTCTCGTACACCGTTACTCAGGTGCTGGGTAAAACATGGATGTGTTTAAGTCGTTACCTGGACATTGATTTTATTTGTTACATGGTGACCATGTCTTCTTCCTGTCATTTGAACTTCTACACCATGTGGTTAATGATGCTGAATTTTTTCCCCATCTTATCGACTCTGGTGAAACCAGTCTGAAAAAATAAGCCAATTTGTCTGAAACCACATTGAATGTAAACTAAAAGCTAACTGGAAAATTAAGACAAGTGATGTTGTGCTGAACATACCTAACACCGTACCCCCTCGACTCTTTTCTTACCCCCCCCCCCCTTTAGTATCAACGGTGTCAGCCCCAAGGTGCGCAAGGTCCTCCAGCTCATGCGTCTGCGTCAGATCTTCAACGGAGTGTTCGTCAAACTGAACAAGGCTTCCATCAACATGCTGAGGATCGCCGAGCCCTACATCGCTTGGGGGTAAGACTGACATCACTACCACGGTGTGTGTGTATTCACTAGGAAGCCAACGATCCGATGTAGGGAAGAGACTAGTCTGAATTGGCCAACAAGAAAGGCTCGTTTTCGTAGCGTAAACTTTTCGTGTTGCAAACAGGTTTGTACTAATGAATACACCCCGTGCTTTGATGTGGACAGCCCTGTTGAATTGAACAGTTGTGGTTTTGTGTTACTTGGCATTGATTTACGGTAGTGGTACAACCTGAATTCTGCTGCAGTGATTGTCTGGTATTTGTTTTTACACAATGTGGTTAATGATGCTCAACGTTTTTTCCCCGTCTTATCGACTCTGGTGAATCCAGTCTGAAAAAATAAGCCAATTTTATCTGAAACCACATTGATATTACTAAAGACGTGCCCAGTATGAAATGAACCAAATGCATTTGTTTTGGTTGGGTGCTGTAATTCTCACTGTTTCGTTGCCTGTTCTTGTTTCCCAGGTACCCCAACCTGAAGTCTGTGCGCGAGCTGATCTACAAGCGTGGCCATGGCAGGATGACCAAGCAGCGCATCGCCCTCACGGACAACGCCCTGGTCGAGAAGGCCCTGGGTACGCATTTACTTATATGGGACTGAATCGCTTCATAATGTTGGGAGGTCAAAGACTTTTCCCACACGTACACTTTAACATAGACTAGATAGTTAAAGACAATCCCTTTTTTGATGGGACAAATCTGCACTGTAATGATTGTCCTGTCGTTTCAAACGTCACAATGTGGTTAATGATGCTCAATTTTTTTCCCCATCTTATCGACTCTGGTGAATCCAGTCTGAAAAAGTATAAGCCAATTTGTCTGAAACCACATTGAGAAAACGACTGCGATCTGAAATGGCAGAATAGGCGACCGCATTTCGTGATTTGGGATATGGATTTTCCATTACTGTACACGAACCTGTTAGCCGTACGCTTTTCTCTACAATAATATCTGCTAAATTAACTGCATTTGGAAAGTATTCAGACCTCTTGACATTTCCTTATTTTGTTACTTTACAGCCTTATTCTAAAATTGATTAAATATTTTTTTCCCTTGGCAATCTACACACACTACACCACAATGAAAAAGTTCACAATTTTTTTTTATTGAAATTGCATTTTACATAAGTATTCAGACCCTTTACTCAGTACTTTGTTGAAGCACCTTTGGCCTAGATTACAGCCTCAAGTCGTCTTGGGTGTGACGCTACAATCTTGGCACACCTGTATTTGGGGAGTTTCTCTCATTTTTCTCTGCAGATCCTCTCAAGCTCTGTCAGGTTGGATGGAGAGCGTCGCTGCACAGCTATTTTCAGGTCTTTCCATAGCTGTTAGACTGTTCAAATCTGGTTTTGGATGGGGCTCTCAAAGACATTCAGAGGCATGTCCCAAAGCCACTACTACGTTGTCTTGGCTGTGTGGGTCGTTGTCCTGTTGGAAGGTGAACCTTCACCTCAGTCTGAGGTCCTGAGCGCTCTGGAGCAGGTTTTCCATTAAGGATCTCTCTGTACTTTGCTCCGTTCATCTTTCTCTCCATCCTGACTAGTCTCCCAAGTCCCCATCGCTGAAAAACATCCCCACATCATAATTGTACCACCACTATTGGTGGTAGAATTACCAGGGATGGTGCCAGGTTTCCTCCAGACGCGATGCTTGGCATTCAGGCCGAAGAGTTCAATCTTGCTTTCATCACACCAGAGAATCTTGTTTCTCATGGTCTGAGTCCTTCAGATGACTTTTGGGAAACTCCCAAGTAGGCTGTCGTGTGCCTCTTACTGAGGAGTGGCTTCCGTCTGGCCACTCTACCATAAAGGCCTGATTCCTGGAGTACTTCAGAGATGGTTGTCCTTCTGGAAGTTTCTCCTATCCCTACAGAGAAGCTATGTCGGGTTCTAGCTCTTCTCTTTGACGAAGGCCCTTCTCCCCCGATTGCTCCGCTTGGTCGGACGGCCAGCCCTAGTTAGTCTGGTTCGATGATTTTTTTTTCTCCCATTTCCCAGTTATGCCTGTACTCTTAAACATTCAACACTCTAGAAAGAGTTGCGATGAACAAAACTACTTCTCGGAGACCTACAGACAGATGATCTGACATGCACTGTCAACTTTGGGACCTTTTTTATAGACTGGTGTGGCCTTTTCCAAATCATGTCCAGTAAATAACTTTTACCACAGGTGGACTGGGAGGAAGTTATAGAAAATGTCTTCAGGGTGATCAATGGAAACAGGATGCACTTGAGCTCATAGCAAAGGTTCTGAATACTTATGAAAATAAGCTTATTTATTTTGTATTAAAATTGCGAATTTGCTTAACCTGTTTTCGCTTTGTCATTATGGGGCATTGTGTGTGTAGATTGCTGAGGATTTAAAAAAAAAAATCTAAATGTTTTTATCCATTTTAGAATAAGGCTGTAATGTAACACAATGTGGAATAAGTCAAGAGGTCTGAATACTTTCCGGAGCCACTGAATGTGATTTAATGGATAATCTCCTCACTCGAAAGGAAAGGGTTGGTCCATTATGTCTTTATCAATTTGAGTTTTTTGTTGTCATCCCTCAGCTCTTTGAATTGCAGATTGCCCTTTTAAACACACGTCCTCACTCTGTCCTCTGTCCTTGTCCCTCAGGTAAATACAGCATCATCTGTGTGGAAGACCTGATCCACGAGATCTACACAGTCGGGAAGAACTTCAAGCCTGCCAACAACTTCCTGTGGCCCTTCAAACTGTCCACACCCCGCGGCGGCATGAACAAGAAGACGACTCACTTTGTGGAGGGAGGCGACGCTGGAAACAGGGAGGACCAGATCAACAGACTCGTCAGGAGGATGAACTAGAGGTGACTCGTGATTTTTTTTTTTAAAGCAGTGTTTCCAACACTCGGTCCTCAGGGAACCCAGCCCCCATAGCGCTACACAGCTGATTCAAATAATCAACAAGCTTTGTATTGTCGGGGCTAACACCCAAAATGTTCACACGTTGGGAGTCCCAAGGACTGAGTTTGGGGGAAACGCCGGGGGACAGGGGTAGAGTTAAGGTGAGATGGGGAAACCTGTAGGTTTGTATCCCCCTATTCCTTATATAGTGCACTAGTTCAACCCATAAATAGTTCACTATATAGGGAATTGGAGTGCCATTTGGGACTTCTGGGGATGTGTGTGTCAGAGTAGGTGTGCTGATCTAGGATCGGTTGTCACTTTTACATGACGACCTGGTATTCGATCAATTCCTTCCACAAATATATAAGCATTGGATTGGAGGCTGTGGGTTAGATTAACGGCCATTTTTCCTTTCGCGTGAGGAGGGGAAGTGAACGTGGGTGCACTTTGGGACGAAGGAAAGATTATTGGGGCATACGACTGATGTCTGACAGGTGTTTTGGGATTTTGTTTGTGCCTTTTCGGTCCCTGATCTTGACTAGATGAAATGGTGCTGTCAAGGTTGGTGGTGACCACGGCCTTATCGGGTTTATGCCGGGGTTTTGTTCTCGATCACAACAATCTGAACGTTGTTTATGGGTATCTTTTTCAAGTCCCTAAGTGTCCAGTTTCTGTTTTTACACAACGTGGTTAATGATGCTGAACTTTTTTTTCCCCGTCTTATCGACTCTGGTGAAACCAGTCTGAAAAATGTAAGCCAATTTGTCTGAAACCACATTAAACTACTGGCACTTCGAGGATGTTCTCCCATCCACTTACTGAAATAAATGATTTTTTTTTTTTAGATGCTCAGTTCTAGTTTTGCTCAGTGCTGGAAAACATTAAAACATTGGTGACAATGGATCTCAAACTAAACCTTGGAAATGTGTTCGCTGTGAGGAAGAAATGTGTTTTCTGATATTCAAATTTCTTGTCTTCCAGGTTTTTCCCCAGAGGATGCTGTTGTCTGTTCAATAAACGTCAAAAGGAATTTATTGGTGTTGTCTCATTACTCTGGTGTCTATAATCTGTTTTTGTGTCGTATGTTGAACCTTCCCAAGTGGTTTCCTATTTAAAAACACACTGGACTCTACAGCAGTACTCTCCAAGCTTGTTGCTGGAGAGCTACGGTCCTGTGTGGTTTTTACTCCATCCCCATTTGTACCTAACCTGAACCTGTAGGGTGCTAGGAACAAGCTTTGGAGAGCTTTGCTTCTGGTCCACACTAATTTTGTCACATCAGTAATGACTTGAGTCACTTCTTTAAGGCATTTTTAACAACAAATAAATGTATCTTCTATACAAGCACTTCATTAACTAAGCAATGCAATGCTGTCACAAACTTGTGCGCATATCACTTTATATTATATGAACTTGTTTGGTTAGGCGAGTTGTAGTATATGAGGTGTATGTTAATATGTAAATTATTTGGACTGGGGCATGGTGATTGGGGCGACAGCATTGGGCCAGTAACCAAAAGGTTGCCAGTTCAAATCCCCGAGCTGACAAGGTAAAAAAAAAACATCTCAGGTTCTATACATGAGCAAGGCAGTTAAACCCACTGTTCCTAGGCCGTCATTGAAAATAAGGATTTGTTCTTAACTGACTTGCCTAGTTAAATAAAGGTCAAATAAAATGTCGGGGCTTGCTGCTTGGCCATCCACAGCCCGTAGCCATGGAAACCACATGATTCAATACGCCACGTAGCCTCTAGTGGGCTTTCTCAAGCTCTCCGCTGCTTAGTTTTTAATTCGTCTTTTTTGTTAACATGGCTAATTATTTAGTTCGTTTATGAGTTTGGAATATCGGTGCGTCGTATTAGCGTGATGCACCCCACAGCCAGCCCGAAGGTGATAACACTAGCGGCTTCTCTCAGCACCGCCGGGGACTTGACGCAGTTGGGCCAAGGCCGCTGTGGACCGCTCTCACAAATACCAGGAGGAAGGCTGGCCGGAGTCAAGCCGATTCATGTCCATACATTAAGGAGAAAATGCCCTCTGAGCGGTAAGGAGGAATGCTTGTTATGTATGCTTAACGTTGTTTTTTTACAGAACGCATTAAATCTTTCTGGTTTGGTTACCGTGAAGAAACGCGTCTGACTTGTATATGTTTAGACTTTAGAGTGGATGCAAGTAGAGTATACAAGTGGTTAGGCGTTTAAAGCAAATATTTCTTAAAAGACTACAAGTAGTCAATTTCTTCTCAATCTTGACATTGTCATGCATGCTGTTCATGATCCGTGTGCAGTTTAAATTAATAATCATCCAAATTCCTTTTTGTAACGCATGTGTCAGGAAGCAATTTATGATAATTTACCGAGTTCAAATCGACTATAAAACCCACAATGCAATGCGACCGCTAGACAAATTACAATAGTCGATATCCGAATGAGAAGTAGTTTTAATGCAGTTTGTTTCGGGGATTATTTTACAACTAGCTATCGATGTAAACGTTGCATTCTCAACATATTGAACCTGGTAGAAATCGCGTTTCAACGCGCAGTGGCCTCTTTGGCCTGCAGGGAGACTAGGAAAACCGCTTTGCGCGACGGGAGTTGTAGTCAATAATAAGGATATTAATCTGACGACGCATTGAGGATTTTTATTTTTTATCTGAAATAATAATACTTTGTCGTGAGGATATAGACAGTTGTGTATGTTCTAGACAACTATAACTTTATCATGATCACATTTTAACTATAGGGTGGCATATCCCGTTAAGGGCAAGGCATGCTTATTTTGAGCCCTCTAACCGGTGTACTTTCTGACTGTCCATTATACATATGGGACGAAGTGATATAACCCGGCTCTGGACAATGTTCCCCTTTCCCAGTGTGGTGCCAATAGAGAGCATACCACTGCTGGCTTGCTTCTGAAGCTAAGCAGGGTTGGTCCTGGTCAGTCCCTGGATGGGAGACCAGATGCTGCTGGAAGTGTTGGTGGCCCAGTAGGAGGCACTCTTTCCTCTGGTCTAAAAAAATATTCCAATGCCCCAGGGCGGTGATTGGGGACACTGCCCTGTGTAGGGTGCCGTCTTTCGGATGGGACATTAAACGGGTGTCCTGACTCTCTGAGGTCATTAAAGATCCCATGGCACTTATTGTAAGAGTAGGGGTGTTTAACCCTGGTGTCCTGGCTAAATTCCAAATCTGGCCCTCAAACCATCACAGTCACCTAATAATCCCCAGTTTACAATTGTCTCATTCGTCTCCTCTCCCCTGTAACTATTCCCCAGGTTGTTGCTGTAAATGAGAACGTGTTCTCAGTCAATTTACCTGGTAAAATAACGGATAAATAAAATAAATAGGCTTCTGATGATAGGTTTCCCTGTATAGTGCACTAATCACTCATGAACAGGATCTTGTTGCCCCTTGGAGTCTCCTGTAGAGCGCTGACCTCCTTTCATTAGCCAGCAGCTAGATAGCCAGCCTACCCATTACACACCGGTAATGTTACACGGTGAGACTGGGTACACGGCACTTTAATGCTTGGCCTCAGCTGACTGAGCCGTGCATCTTGGAATTTTCAGCCACCTGACAAAAAAAAAGTTTAGCCTTAAAAAACAAATAGAAAGACCTATCACAGCGGCAGGTAGCCTAGTGGTTAGAGCGGAAGGTTGCAAGTTCAAATCCCCGAGCTGACAAGGTACAAATCTGTCATTCTGCCCCTGAACAGGCAGTTAACCCGCTGTTCCTAGGCCGTCATTGAAAATAAGATTTTGTTCTTAACTGACTTACCCAGTTAAATAAAGGTAAAATAAACAGCGCCTCTCCTCTTAAAATCAATTTTAACTGTACTAATATATATATATATATATATATATAGAATATGATTGTGTATATATGAATAGTGTGTAAATAGTATTTTTGTCGTCTTTCCAGTAACACTTATTATTTTTTATTTTATTAATGTAATCTAATGTTCTTACTTTCGTGTATTTGTACGTTTTAATGTGGACCCCAGTGTAACCGATTTTTGAAATGGTTAGCTAGTTAGCGGGGTGCGCACTAATAGCGTTCCAATTCGGTGACGTCACTCGTGCTGACACCTTGAGGTAGTTGTTCCCCCGACGCTTCGAGGGTGGCTGTTGTCTGTGTGTGCAGAGGGTCCCTGGTTCAAGCCAAGGGCGAGGAGAGGGACGGAAGTTAAACTGTTTTAATTGTATTTATTTTTTTATTTTTTATTACATTTTTTTATTTTACCTTTATTTAACCAGGTAGGCTAGTTGAGAACACCTTTATTTAACCAGGTAGGCTAGTTGAGAACACCTTTATTTAACCAGGTAGGCTAGTTGAGAACACCTTTATTTAACCAGGTAGGCCTGTTGAGAACACCTTTATTTAACCAGGTAGGCCTGTTGAGAACACCTTTATTTAACCAGGTAGGCCTGTTGAGAACACCTTTATTTAACCAGGTAGGCCTGTTGAGAACACCTTTATTTAACCAGGTAGGCCTGTTGAGAACACCTTTATTTAACCAGGTAGGCCTGTTGAGAACACCTTTATTTAACCAGGTAGGCCTGTTGAGAACACCTTTATTTAACCAGGTAGGCTAGTTGAGAACACCTTTATTTAACCAGGTAGGCCTGTTGAGAACACCTTTATTTAACCAGGTAGGCCTGTTGAGAACACCTTTATTTAACCAGGTAGGCCTGTTGAGAACACCTTTATTTAACCAGGTAGGCTAGTTGAGAACACCTTTATTAAACCAGGTAGGCTAGTTGAGAACACCTTTATTTAACCAGGTAGGCTAGTTGAGAACACCTTTATTTAACCAGGTAGGCTAGTTGAGAACACCTTTATTTAACCAGGTAGGCTAGTTGAGAACACCTTTATTTAACCAGGTAGGCTAGTTGAGAACACCTTTATTTAACCAGGTAGGCTAGTTGAGAACACCTTTATTTAACCAGGTAGGCCTGTTGAGAACACCTTTATTTAACCAGGTAGGCCTGTTGAGAACACCTTTATTTAACCAGGTAGGCCTGTTGAGAACACCTTTATTTAACCAGGTAGGCCTGTTGAGAACACCTTTATTTAACCAGGTAGGCCTGTTGAGAACACCTTTATTTAACCAGGTAGGCCTGTTGAGAACACCTTTATTTAACCAGGTAGGCCTGTTGAGAACACCTTTATTTAACCAGGTAGGCTAGTTGAGAACACCTTTATTTAACCAGGTAGGCCTGTTGAGAACACCTTTATTTAACCAGGTAGGCCTGTTGAGAACACCTTTATTTAACCAGGTAGGCCAGTTGAGAACACCTTTATTTAACCAGGTAGGCCTGTTGAGAACACCTTTATTTAACCAGGTAGGCCTGTTGAGAACACCTTTATTTAACCAGGTAGGCTAGTTGAGAACAAGTTCTCATTTACAACTGCGACCTGGCCAAGATAAAGCAAAGCAGTGCGACAGAAACAGAGTTACACATGGAATAAACAAGCATACAGTCAATAACACAATAGAAAAAATAAAGTCTCTATACAGTGTGTGCGAATGGAGTGACGAGGTAAGGCAATAAATAGGCCATACTAGCGATGTAATTACAATTTAGCAGATTAACACTGGAGTGATAGATGAGCAGATGATGATGTGCAAGTAGAGATACTGGTGTGCAAAAGAGCAGCGAAGTAAATAAATATAAACAGTATGGGGATGAGGTAGATTGGGTGGGCTATTTACAGATGGACTATGTACAGCTGCAGTGATTGGTTAGCTGCTCAGATAGCTGATGTTTAAAGTTAGTGAGGGAAATGTAAGTCTCCAGCTTCAGTGATTTTTGCAATTTGTTCCAGTCATGGGCAGCAGAGAACTGGAAAGAAAGGCGGCCAAAGGAGGTGTTGGCTTTGGGGAAGACCAGTGAGATATACCTGCTGGAGCACGTGCTATGGGTGTGTGTTGTTATCGTGACCAGTGAACTGAGAAGGCGGAGCTTTACATAGAATAGACTTATAGATGACCTGGAGCCAGTGGGTCCGGCGACATATGTAGCGAGGGCCAGCCGACTAGAGCATACAGGATGCAGTGGTGGGTGGTATAAGGCGCTTTGGTAACAAAACGGATGCCACTGTGATGGACTACATCCAATTTGCTGAGTAGAGTATTGGAAGCTATTTTGTAGATGACATCGTCGAGGATCGATAGGATAGTCAGTTTTACTAGGGTAAGTTTGGTGGAGTGAGTGAAGGAGGCTTTGTTGGGCAATAGAACGCCGATTCTAGATTTGATTGGAGATGTTTGATATGATGGTTACACCAGGAAGAGTAGCTGCTGCATGTGCAGTATCTAATCCTAATATATTATAAATTATAGTGTGACTGATTCTACTATGCTGGTTCCACTTCCTTCACATTTTATAGCTGAATACCACAACATGTTTTTTTTTTATTTTGTAATTCTAGACTCCAGGGACCGAAAGGATTCCACCTGGAATGTAGAGGGGTAAGTAACGTTAAGTGTACAAGAGAATTCTATGTCCCATATGGCACCCTATCCCCTATATAGTGCACTACATTTGATGGGCCCTGGTCGAAAGTTTAAGGTGTTCATTTCACATGCACAAGTACAGTGAAATGCCTTTCTTGCAAACTCAACCAACAATGCAATAATCAATGCAATGTGAACGCAGCAAAAAAAAGAAACAGCCCTTTTTCAGGACTCTGCCTTTCAAAGATAATTTGTAAAAATCAAAACAACTTAACAGATCTACATTGTAAAGGATTTAAACACTGTTTCCTATGCTTGTTCAATGAAACATACACAATAATGAACATGCACCTGTGGGACAGTCGTTAAGACACTAACAGCTTACAGACGGTAGGCAATTAAGGTCACAGTTATGAAAACTTAGTACACTAAAGAGGCCTTTCTACTGACTCTGGAAAAACACCAAAAGAAAGATGCCCAGGGTCTCCTTCTCATCTGTGTGAACATGCCTTAGGCATGCTGCAAGGAGGCATGAGGACTGCAGATGTGGTCAGGGCAATAAATTGCAATGTCCGTACTGTGAGACGCCTAAGACGGCGCTACAGGGAGACAGGATGGACAGCTGATCGTCCTCGCAGTGGCAGAACACGTGTAACAACATCTGCACAGGATCGGTACATCCCAACATCACACCTGCGGGACAGGTACAGGATGGCAACAACAACTGCCCGAGTTACACCAGGAACGCACGATCCCTCCATCAGTGTTCAGACTGCCCGCAATAGGATGAGAGAGGCTGGACTGAGTGCTTGTTGGCCTGTTGGAAGGCAGGTCCTCACCAGACATCACCGGCAACAACGTCGCCTATGGGCACAAACCCACCGTCGCTGGACCAGACAGGACTGGCAAAAAGTGCTCTTCACTGACGAGTTGCGGTTTTGTCTCACCAGGGGTGATGGTTGGATTCGTGTTTATCGTCGAAGTCGTGTTTATCGTCATGGTTTGAGGCGGTGTGTCACAGCATCATCGGACTGAGCTTGTCATTGTGCAGGCAATCTCAACGCTGTGCGTTACAGGGAAGATATCCTCCCTTGTGGTATCCTTCCTGCAGGCTCATCCTGACATCACCCTCCAGCATGACAATGCCAACATCCATACTGGTCGTTCTGTGTGTGATTTCCTGCAAGACAGGAATGTCAAGTGTTCTGCCATGGCCAGCAAAGAGCCCGGATCTCAACGTGCTCCCATTGAGCACGCCTGGGACCTGTTGGATCGGAGTGTCTGGGAACTGTGGGATAACCTCTCACAGCAAGAACTGGCAAATCTGGTGCAGTCCATGAGGAGGAGATGCACTGCAGTACTTAATGCAGCTGGTGGCCACACCAGATACTGACTGTTACTGAACCCCCCTTTGTTCAGGGACACATTATTCAATTTCTGTTAGTCACATGTCTGTGGAACTTGTTCAGTTTGGGGTGTAGGGTACCATTTGAGATGCTGAGTCAGGTTAGCTATATTATTAATATATTATAATTATTATTAGACACTACTCCATTCAGTTGAATGGATTTTTAATATGTGGCCTACTATTGAAATGTTATTTTCGTGTTCAGGTCTACTTCCTCCTTCCTGGGCAGAGAGGTGTCTCCGTTGTCCCGGCTGGGCACCTCGGATAATAACTACCCAGAGAAAGACATCTCTGAGAGACACTTTCCGTTTGATAAGACATGGAAGAATGACAGCAGGATGTATCCCAAGTATGATTTCCCAGGTATTCGTTTCATTTTTTTCCCCCCAGGTGATTATTACTGTAAGATCCACAGCCTTTTCTCCCACAGCCACGTGACGGGGCGGCAGGTAGGTTAGTGTTGGGCCAGTAACCAGAAGGTTTGCTAGATCGAATCCCAGAGCTGACGAGGTAAAAATCTGTTCTGCCCCCTGAACAAGGCAGTTAACTCACTGTTCCTAGGCCGTCATTGTAAATAAGAATTCTGTTCTTAACTGACTTGCCTGGTTAAATAAAGAGATGTGGTATGCAGGAGTAAAGGCAGTACTTAATGCAGCTGGTGGCCACACCAGATACTGACTGTTACTTTTGATTTTGACCCCACCCCCCCTTTGTCCTTATCGTGAGAGTAGGGGTGTTTAACCCCGGTGTCCTGGCTAAAGTCTCAATCTGACCCTCAAACCATCACGGTCACCTAATAATCCCCAGTTTACAATGCACTCATTCATCCCCCTCTCTTCTCCCCTGTAACTCTTCCCCAGGTCGTTGCTGTAAATGAGAATCTGTTCTCAGTCAACTAACCTGGTTAAATAACAGATAAAATAAAAAAAAAGGCTCAGTTTGATTGACGTTGGACATGTGTGTCTCCAGACTCACCAGTAGATGGCGACCTCAGCATTTGTATTTTCCAATGGTCCAAGCTATTGACATTGTCAGGCTTGGTTGCAGCAGTCCTTTGTGTCTGTGTGTGTGTGTGTGTGTGTGTGTGTGTGTGTGTGGTGTCTGTGTGTGTGTGTGAACCCTTCTAGGCAGGTTTTGGACCAATGACATCCACGTCAAACTGTGGCTTCACCTTCTATTTGAGCCAATGCTGTTTTTTCCCCATTTCCACTCTATCTTGTTTTTATTTTCCCCACTCAGATGAGCGTCCCATGAAGCCTAGCGGCTCCATCCCTCCCCTGCCCAGAGACTACCAGATCCACCGGTCGGGCCACCTCCACCACTATACCCTCCACAAGGAGCTTTCCCAGGCCCCTGCTCGCCCCTGCGCCTTTGGGTAAGCAGACCCCGCTTGGCCTTCGGGGTAACTAAGCAGCCCATCCGGAATACATTAATCCATCACTGTAAATAATCTGAGTGTTGGAGTGTACCCCTGGCTATCTGTAAATAATCTGAGTGTTGGAGCGTTCCCCTGGCTATCTGTAAATAATCTGAGTGTTGGAGTGTACCCCTGGCTATCTGTAAATAATCTGAGTGTTGGAGCGTTCCCCTGGCTATCTGTAAATAATCTGAGTGTTGGAGCGTTCCCCTGGCTATCTGTAAATAATCTGAGTGTTGGAGCGTTCCCCTGGCTATCTGTAAATAATCTGAGTGTTGGAGCGTTCCCCTGGCTATCTGTAAATAATCTGAGTGTTGGAGCTTTCCCCTGGCTATCTGTAAATAATCTGAGTGTTGGAGCGTTCCCCTGGCTATCTGTAAATAATCTGAGTGTTGGAGCGTTCCCCTGGCTATCTGTAAATAATCTGAGTGTTGGAGTGTTCCCCTGGCTATCTGTAAATAATCTGAGTGTTGGAGCGTTCCCCTGGCTATCTGTAAATAATCTGAGTGTTGGAGCTTTCCCCTGGCTATCTGTAAATAATCTGAGTGTTGGAGCGTTCCCCTGGCTATCTGTAAATAATCTGAGTGTTGGAGTGTACCCCTGGCTATCTGTAAATAATCTGAGTGTTGGAGCGTTCCCCTGGCTATCTGTAAATAATCTGAGTGTTGGAGCGTTCCCCTGGCTATCTGTAAATAATCTGAGTGTTGGAGCGTTCCCCTGGCTATCTGTAAATAATCTGAGTGTTGGAGCTTTCCCCTGGCTATCTGTAAATGTTAACAACAAAAAAATGGTGCCATCTGCTTTGCATAATATAAAGACATTTTAAGTGATTTTATATATTTGTAATTTTACTTTTGATACTTAAGTATATTTTAGCAATTACATGTTATTTTAATACTTAAGTATATTTAAAAACCAAATACTTTTACTCAAGTAGTATTTTACTGGCTTTCACTTTTACTTGAGTAACTTCCTATTAAGGTATCTGTACTTTCACTCAAGTATGACAATTGGGTGCTTTTTCCACCGCTGTTACACTGAGGGCTGGTAGGTTACAATGTGTCAGACAGTAGAGAGGAGCCGGCCAAACCCCTTCTGATTCAAAGTCATAGTCTGTTGACTCTAATCTGACAGTCATTGGAGTTTAAACATAAACAATAAAAAAAACTTTATTAGTGTGTGTTGGGGTTGACGGTGTGCTAGGGTGTTGATGCTGTGCGCTCTTATGACCTGACGTCAGTTCCTGCCATCCTGCTGCCAGCTGCAGCCTCGCTCAATGGAAGAAACCCCTTCTCTACAGAAGGCTACAAGAACAGGTACCAGAGTGTTATTAAAGTACCATTACAGTATTAAATATACAGTACGTCTACATCCCATCCCTATGACCTATGACCTACAGCAAGTATTCACCCCTTAGCTTTATACAGCCTGAACTTAAAATGGATTCAATTGAGATTTTGTGTCACTGGCCTACACACAATAGCCCATAATGTGGGGGCGGCAGGTAGCCTAGTGGTTAGAGCGTTGGACTTGTAACCGAAAGGTTGCAAGATCGAATCCCCCGAGCTGACAAGGTCGTTCTGCCCCTGAACAAGGCCCACTGTTCCCTGGTAGGCCGTCATTGAAAATAAGAATTTGTTCTTAACTGACTTTCCTAGTTATATAATAAAATACAAAAAAATTAAAATAAAAAAATGACAGTGGAATTACATTTTGAGAAATAATTTTAAAAAAATTACTTAACAAAAATATAAACACAACATGTACAGTTTTGGTCCCATGTTTCATGAGCTGAAATAAAAGATCCCAGAAATGTCCCATTACAAAAAGCTTATTTCTCTACAAATGTTGTGCACAAATTTGTTGACATCCCTGTTAGTGAGCATTTCTCCTTTGCCAAGATAATCCATCCACATGACAGGTGTGGTATGACAACAATCTGATTCAACAGCATGATCATTACACAGGTGCACCTTGTGCTGGGGGGGGGGGGGGCAATAAAAGACCATTCTAAAACGTGCAGTTTTGTCACACTACACAAAACCACAGATGTCTCAAGTTTTGAGGGAGCGTGGATTTGAAATGCTGACTGCAGGAATGTCCCGCAGAACTGAGAATTTAAAGTATAAGCCGCCTCCAATGTAATTTTAGAGAATTTGGCAGTATATCCAGCCGGCCTCAAAACCGCAGACCAGGACCTCCACATCCGACCTCACCTGCGGGATCGTCTGAGACCAGCCACCCGAACAACTGATGAATCTGAGGATAGTTTTCTTTCTAATAAAGCCCTTTTGTGGGGCTAAACTCATTCTGATTGGCTGGGCCTGGCTCCTATTCCCTCCCAGGTCCACCCATGGTTTCGCCTCTGCCCAGTCATGTAAAATCCATAGATTCGGGCCTAATTTATTTATTTAAATTGTCTGATGTCCTTATCAAATCAAATGCATTTGCCACATATACGTGTTTAGCAGATGTTATTGCAGGAGTAGCGAAATGCTTGTGTTTTTAGCTCCAACAGTGCAGTAATATCTAACAATCCCCATCTAAACTAAAGGAATGGAATTAAGAATATATAAATATTTGGACGAGCAACGTCAGAGCAGCATAGATACCGTAGAATAGTATGGAATACAGTATATACATATGAGATGAGTAATACATAGGCTAAGATACAGTAGAATAGTATGGAATACAGTATATACATAGATGAGTAATGCAAAATATGTAAACATTATTAGTGACATTATTAAAATGACTAGTGTTCCATTATTAAAGTGGCCAGTGATTTCAAGTCTATGTACAGTGCCTTGCGAAAGTATTCGGCCCCCTTGAACTCTGCGACCCTTTGCCACATTTCAGGCTTCAAACATAAAGATATAAAACTGTATTTTTTTGTGAAGAATCAACAACAAGTGGGACACAATCATGAAGTGGAACGACATTTATTGGATATTTCAAACTTTTTTAACAAATCAAAAACTGAAAAATTGGGCGTGCAAAATTATTCAGCCCCTTTACTTTCAGTGCAGCAAACTCTCTCCAGAAGTTCAGTGAGGATCTCTGAATGATCCAAAGTTGACCTAAATGACTAATGATGATAAATACAATCCACCTGTGTGTAATCAAGTCTCCGTATAAATGCACCTGCACTGTGATAGTCTCAGAGGTCCGTTAAAAGCGCAGAGAGCATCATGAAGAACAAGGAACACACCAGGCAGGTCCGAGATACTGTTATGAAGAAGTTTAAAGCCGGATTTGGATACAAAAAGATTTCCCAAGCTTTAAACATCCCAAGGAGCACTGTGCAAGCGATAATATTGAAATGGAAGGAGTATCAGACCACTGCAAATCTACCAAGACCTGGCCGTCCCTCTAAACTTTCAGCTCATACAAGGAGAAGACTGATCAGAGATGCAGCCACGAGGCCCATGATCACTCTGGATGAACTGCAGAGATCTACAGCTGAGGTGGGAGACTCTGTCCATAGGACAACAATCAGTTGTGTATTGCACAAATTTGGCCTTTATGGAAGAGTGGCAAGAAGAAAGCCATTTCTTAAAGATATCCATAAAAAGTGTTGTTTAAAGTTTGCCACAAGCCACCTGGGAGACGCACCAAACATGTGGAAGAAGGTGCTCTGGTCAGATGAAACCAAAATGTAACTTTTTGGCAACAATGCAAGACGTTATGTTTGGCGTAAAAGCAACACAGCCCATCACCCTGAACACACCATCCCCACTGTCAAACATGGTGGTGGCAGCATTATGGTTTGGGCCTGCTTTTCTTCAGCAGGGACAGGGAAGATGGTTAAAATTGATGGGAAGATGGATGGAGCCAAATACAGGACCATTCTGGAAGAAAACCTGATGGAGTCTGCAAAAGACCTGAGACTGGGACGGAGATTTGTCTTCCAACAAGACAATGATCCAAAACATAAAGCAAAATCTACAATGGAATGGTTCAAAAATAAACATATCCAGGTGTTAGAATGGCCAAGTCAAAGTCCAGACCTGAATCCAATCGAGAATCTGTGGAAAGAACTGAAAACTGCTGTTCACAAATGCTCTCCATCCAACCTCACTGAGCTCGAGCTGTTTTGCAAGGAGGAATGGGAAAAAATGTCAGTCTCTCGATGTGCAAAACTGATAGAGACATACCCCAAGCGACTTACAGCTGTAATCGCAGCAAAAGGTGGCGCTACAAAGTATTAACTTAAGGGGGCTGAATAATTTTGCACGCCCAATATTTCAGTTTTTGATTTGTTATAAAAGTTTGAAATATCCAATAAATGTCGTTCCACTTCATGATTGTGTCCCACCTGTTGTTGATTCTTCACAAAAAAATACAGTTTTATATCTTTATGTTTGAAGCCTGAAATGTGGCAAAAGGTCGCAAAGTTCAAGGGGGCCGAATACTTTCGCAAGGCACTGTATATACGGTAGCAGCATCTAATGTGCTAGTGATGGCTATTTAACAGTTTGATGGCCTTGAGATAGAAGCTGTTTTTCAGTCTCTGAGGCCAATGTAACTGTTTTAAAAGTTCCCCTTTAGTTGAATTAGATATTTTGGTGTTTAATTTTCAATACATTTGCAAACATTTAAAAAAAAAAAAAAATCACTGTCATTATGGGGTATTGTGTGTAGATGGATGACATTTAAAAAAAAAATATATATATATATATATATTAAATTCATTTTGAATTTAATACAACAAGAATAAGTCAAAGGGGATGAACACTTCTTAAAGGCCCATAGGGTCAAACGGCACTCCATAGGGTATTGGTCAAATGTGCTGCACGATATAGGGCCCTCCTACTCAAATCTGGACCTCGAAGCCAGTTCCACTGTTCCCCTCCTACCAGGGTCTGATTTAGACCTGGGACACCAGGTGGGTGATTCCCCCTCTAATCAGGGACTGATTTAGACCTGGGACACCAGGTGGGTGATTCCCCTCTAATCAGGGACTGATTTAGACCTGGGACACCAGGTGGGTGATTCCCCTCATACCAGGGTCTGATTTAGACCTGGGACACCAGGTGGGTGATTCCCCTCTAATCGGGGACTGATTTAGACCTGGGACACCAGGTGGGTGATTCCCCTCCTACCAGGGTCTGATTTAGACCTGGGACACCAGGGGGTGTTTCCCCTCTAATCAGGGACTGATTTAGACCTGGGACACCAGGTGGGTGATTCCCCTCCTACCAGGGTCTGATTTAGACCTGGGACACCAGGTGGGTGATTCCCCTCTAATCAGAGACTGATTTAGACCTGGGACACCAGGTGGGTGATTCCCCCTCTAATCAGGGACTGATTTAGACCTGGGACACCAGGTGGGTGATTCCCCTCCTACCAGGGTCTGATTTAGACCTGGGACACCAGGTGGGTGATTCCCCTCTAATCAGGGACTGATTTAGACCTGGGACACCAGGTGGGTGTAATTATCAGTTAGAACAGAAAACCGTCTGGTTCTGGTCTTCGTAGGGAAAGAGTTGAATTACCCTGACATATAGAGAATAGGTTGCCGTTTGGGATGCATATCTACACTATATAGAGTATGCTAGGACCATATGTAGCATGACATCACAAGTTTGGGTGGTAACTTGTCTTGTTGCCCATTCTGTTCTCAGACCAAGAGTAAATAACAGAACCTGCAGTCTTTTCACAATAGGAGCTAATCAGAAATGTAAGTATGATTCAAATCTAAAAACGAAGTATTAAAGTGAGAAGTAGAGGCATTGGTCTGAAGCGGACAAAGAAAGTGAATTCACATGAGCACCACAATGCTTATTTCACCCATGCTATACCAAGGTTTTCCAGCACACGGCTTTGTCCTACTACAGTAGCAATGTTTGTCTATTGTACTTCAATGTGAATGCAGGTTTCTTAGGATTACAACCTTCTCAAACAGCCTATTTCATACCCTTAAGAGGTTCTTCCACAATAATGTGATTAGTACGGCATAAAAGTTCAAGTATTGGATTCTTCACTCACCACACTAATCCCATTCCACTGTTTTCAAGCGTTATTGAATTATATGAAAACAAGCTTTTGCTTTTAAACTTACAAGATCACCTTGATTGAGCAAACTGTTTTGTCTTGTTATGTGGTGCCTGTCTGTATTTCCTTGTACTGCTAAATATAAAGGTTTATGTCAGTATATATCATAAAATATTTTGGGTGGTCAGTAGATGCCCAACATAAAACCTGATTGTGTGTAGTACACAGTCACTCATATACAGGGCCTTCAGAATGTATTCATACCTCTTGACCTTTACACATTTTGTTGTTAGAGCATTTTGTTGTTATTTAAAAAAAAATAGATGAAATATATGTTTTTCTCTCACACTCTTACACAATACTCCATAAGGACAAATTGAAAACATGTTTTATTTATTTTTATTTTTAGCAAATGTATTGAAAATACAGAAAGACCTCATTTTAAATAAGTATTCACTCCCCTGAGTCAATACTTAGTTAGAAGCAACTTTTGGTGATGATTACAACTTTGAGTCGTTTTGGATATGTCTGTATCAGCTTTGAGTCATCATGGATGTGTCTGTCAGCTTTGCACATCTGGATTTGGGGATTTTCTCCCATTCTTCCTTGCAGATTTTTTTTTAAAGCTCTCTTAAGTTAGATGGATGAGTGGTGGTGAACAACAATCTTCAAGTCTTTCCACAGATTTTCAACGGGATTCAAGTCTGGGCTTTGGCTGGGCCACTCGAGGACTTTAAGATTCTTGTTCTGAAACCAATCCAGTCTTACTTTGGCTGTATACTTTGGGCCATTGTCCTGTTGGAACATAAATCTTTGCCCCCAGTCTAAGGTCATTTGAAGCAGGTTCTCATCAAGGATTTGTATGTGTTTGGCGCTATTCATTTTTCACTCTATCCTTACCAGTTTCCCAGTCCCTACGCTGTAAAGCATCCCCATATGCTGCCACCGCCATGCTTCACGGTAGGTGTTAGACGGGTGATGAGCTGTGCCTGGTTTTCTCCAGACATAGCGTTTTGCATTCAGGCTAAAGAGTTACATTTTTGTCTCATTATACCATAGAATCGTTTGCCTTTATGATGTGGCTTTTTCCAAACTCCAGGCGTGCTGTCATGTGCCTGTTTCTCAGGAGTGGCATCCGTCTGGCCACTCTCTCATCAAGCCCAGATTGGTGAAGCACCGTACAGAATGTTGTCCATCTGGCAGTTTCTCCCATCTCAGCCAAGGGAACTCTGTAGTTCTGTCAGAGTGGTCAATGGAAGAGTAGCTGCTGATTTGGCAGCAGCTAATGGGAATCCATAATAAATACAAAATGGGTTCTTGGTTTTCTTTCTGACCAAGATCCTTCTGGCCCGGTTGCTCAGTTTGGTCGGACGACTCTAAGCAGTCTGTGTAGTGTAATGTTTTTTCCAGTTCCCCTAATTATGGCTGTGCTCTTGGAAACATTCAACACTCTAGAAATAGCTTTATTCACCTCATCACTATTCTATCTATGGTTTAGTTCCTGCTCTGACATGTCGACTGTGGCACCTTATATATATAGACAGGTGTTTCTTTCCAAATCATGTCCAATCAACTGAATTGGCCACAGGTGAACTCCAATCGAGTCGTAATGACATCTCAAGGATGATCAAAGGGTAATTTGGATTGTCATAGCAAAGTGGTGTGAATACTTGCTGTATGTAAATTAGATTTCTGGATTACATTTTCCAAACATTTGCAAAAAATGTCAAAAAAAAAAAAATAAAAATCACTTTGTCATTATGTGGTATTGTGTGTAGATGGGGTGGGGGGAAACAAACATCTATTGAATGCATTTGGCATTCAGGCTGTAACACAGCAAAATGTGGAATAAGGTGGACATTCTGAAGGTCTATAGAAGCCTGTCTGCGTTCCTGATGACCTGTATCACGCTCAGAAACACTTGTTTTGCAAATCTGTTTTATCATTTCTGTATACCGTGGCCAGTTTATGACCTTTTGTCAAATGAATATGTAGCTTAAAGTTGCGTGTATTTGTATTCATTTTTTGCATTAAAGATGGAAAATCTACAATAGTGAAAACGTACAATAGGCCTAGTAAAAGCTAAACCGTTAACCAGAGGGTACAATATATTTTTTTTGAATTGGCTAACTAGTTATTATTCTGTTCTCTATCATGTTTTATAGGCCTACCTGCTACCTGCAATGTCCGACTGTCGATAGCCCACTCATCTCAAACACACGCAGGTGATGCTCGTTCAAAGTGTCATTCTCATCCTGGCTGATATGTTGATTTCTTTTTTTATTTGATTCCAATATTTTTTTTTAAAACTGTGCCTCAATAAATAACATAAATTATGACATGAATTTCCATCTCCGTTGTCAGTTAGCATTGATGCTACCAAAAGGTAGCACATCGTTGGTTCTTAACGGACGGAAATGAACGAGAGCGATTCAATTATACATGTAATAAAAACTGTTGCACCTACAAGCCTATTCAGTCCAAATTGATCCAAAGTATAATTGTCTTGCGGTGTCCTTGTTTTCATTCAACGTCTCGGTTTGGGCAAAATAATTCTCTGTTGATAAAATCCAGTTTACTTGGATTTGAGAATTTTCCTCAACATTGGTGTCATATTGGCTTAGATATGTTGGTAGGGCGATTTGAATTTAACGTAGTTACATACACTTACGTTGGTGTCATTTAAAACTCGTTTTTCAACCCCCCCCCCCCCCCCCCTCCTCCCCCCAATTTTTTTTATTGATAACTAACTATCGTTTTTGCAAGTCAGTTAGGACATCTACTTTGTGCATGACACAAGTCATTTTTCCAACAATTGTTTACAGACAGATTATTTCACTTATAATTCACTGTATTGCACTTCCTGTGGGTCAGAAGTTTACATACTCTAAGTTGACTGTGCCTTTAAACAGCTTGGAAAATGCCAGAAAATGTTGTCATGGCTTTAGAAGCTTCTGATAGGCTAATTGACATCATTTGAGTCAATTGGAGGTGTACCTGTGGATGTATGTCAAGGCCTACCTTCAAACTCAGTGCCTCTTTGCTTGACATCATGGGAAAATCAAAAGACATCAGCCAAGACCTCAGAAAAAAATGTGTAGACCTCCACAAGTCTGGTTCATCCTTTGTTGCAATTATCAAATGCCTGAAGGTACCACGTTCATCTGTACAAACAATATTACGCAACTATAAACACCATGGGACCACTCAGCCGGCATACCGCTCAGGAAGGAGACGTGTTCTGTCTCCTAGAGATGAACGTACTTTGGTGCGAAAAGTGCAAATCAATCCCAGAACAACAGCAAAGAACCCTGTGAAGATGCTGGAGGAAACGGGTACAAAAGTATCTATATCCACAGTAAAACGAGTCCTACATCGACATAACCTGAAAGGCCGCTCAGCAAGGAAGAAGCCACTGCTCCAAAACCACCATAAAAAAGCCAGATTACGGTTTGCAACTGCACATAAGGATAAAGATCGTACTTTTTGGAGAAATGTCCTCTGGTCTGATGAAACAAAAATAGAACTGTTTGGCCATAATGACCATCGTTATGTTTGGAGGAAAAAGGGAGAGGCTTGCAAGCTAAGGAACACCATCCCAACCATGAAACACGGGGGTGGCAGCATCATGTTTGGGATTGCTTTGCTGCAGGAGGGATTGGTGCACTTCACAAAATAGATAGTATCAAGAGAGGAAAATTATGTTGCTTCAATATATACACATCTCAAGACATCAGTCAGGAAGTTAAAGCTTGGTCGCAAATGGGTCTTCCAAATGGGCAATGACCCCAAGCATACTTCCAATGTTGTGACAAAATGGCTTAACTTCTTTGGGGGCAGTATTTTCACGTCCGAATGAAAAGCGTGCCCAGAGTAAACTGACTGCTATCAGGCCCAGATGCTAGGATATGCATATTATTAGTAGATGTGGATAGAAAACACTCTGACGTTTCTAAAACTGTTTGAATGATGTCTGTGAGTATAACAGAACTCATATGGCAGAAGAAAATCCAACCAGGAAGTGTGAAATCTGAGGTTTGTAGGTTTTTAAGTCTTAGCCTATCCAATATACAGTGTCTGTGGGGTCATATTATACTTCCTAAGGCTTCCACTAGATGTCAACAGTCTTTAGAACCTTGTGTCAGGCTTCTACTGTGAAGTGGGAGAGAATGAGAGCTGATTGAGTCATGGGTCTGCCAGAAGGCCATGTGCTCAGGGCGTGCGCCCGTGAGAGTTAGCTCCGTTCCCTTTTATTTCTAAAGACAAAGGAATTCTCAGATTTAAATTTTTTTGAAAATGTATAATAAAAACATCGTAAAGATCGTTTGACATGTTTCTATGAACTGTAATGTGACTTTCGTCTGAACTTTCGCCTGGACTTGCCCGCGCTTCGTGTGTTTGGATTGTGAACTATGTTTCTATGAACTGTAATGTAACTTTTTTGATTTTGTCTGGACCTAGTGCCTGTGCATTTGGATTACTGTACTAAATGCGTGAACAAAAAGGAGGTATTTGGACATAAATGATGCACTTTATCGAACAAAACTAACAGTTTTGTGGAACTGGGATTCCTGGGAGTGCATTCCAATGAAGATCATCAAAGGTAAGTGAATATTTATAATGTTATTTCTGACTTTTGTTGACTCCATAACATGGCGGGTATCTGTATTGCTTGTTTTGGTCTCTGAGCGCTGTACTCAGATTATTCCATGGTGTGCTTTTTTTAAATCTGCGGTTGCAGAACACAGCGGTTGCATTAAGGATAAGTATTTATTTAATTCCATGCATAACAGTTGTATTTTCATCAACATTTATGATGAGTATTTCTGTAAATTGACGTGGATCTGCACTTTCACCGGATGTTTTGGAGGCAAAACAACGCGCCAATGTAAACAGAGATTTTTGGCTATAAATATGAACTTTATCGAACAAAACATACATGTATTGTGTAACATGAAGTCCTATGAGTGTCATCTGATGAAGATCATCAAAGGTTAGTGATTCATTTGATCTCTATTTCTGCTTTTTGTGACTCCTCTCTTTGGCTGGAAAAATGGCTGTTTTTGTGACTAGGTGCAGACCTAACATAATCGCATGGTGTGCTTTTGTCGTAAAGCCTTTTTGAAATCGGACACTGTGGTGGGATTAACAAGAAGTTTATCTTTATGTTCATAGACCGTCCGCTCTGTTCCTCCTCCTTTAGACTGTCCTCTCTGTTCCTCCCTCCTTTAGACTGTCCTCTCTGTACCTCCCCCTTTAGACTGTCCTCTCTGTTCCTCCCCCTTTAGACTGTCCTCTCTGTTCCTCTTCTTTTAGACTGTCCTCTCTGTTCCTCCCTCCTTTAGACTGTCCTCTCTCTTCCTCCTCCTTTAGACTGTCCTCTCTGTTCCTCCCTCCTTTAGACTGTCCTCTCTGTTCCTCCTCCTTTAGACTGTCCTCTCTCTTCCTCCTCCTTTAGACTGTCCTCTCTGTTCCTCCTTGTTCATAGACCGTCCTCTCTGTTCCTCCTCCTTTAGACTGTCCTCTCTGTTCCTCCTCCTTTAGACTGTCCTCTCTGTTCCTCCTTGTTCATAGACCGTCCTCTCTGTTCCTCCTCCTTTAGACTGTCCTCTCTGTTCCTCCTCCTTTACTGTCCTCTCTCTTCCTCCTCCTTTAGACTGTCCTCTCTCTTCCTCCTCCTTTAGACTGTCCTCTCTCTTCCTCCTCCTTTAGACTGTCCTCTCTGTTCCTCCTCCTTTAGACTGTCCTCTCTGTTCCTCCTCCTTTTGACTGTCCTCTCTGTTCCTCCTCCAGGACAGTCGGATCCTGATGCTTGGATCAGACACTGTTTTGTTTCTAGTCCAGTGTTCCCCATATCACACATGACCTGCTCAATATTTTAGCCCTCTCATCCACGAAGGAGTCTTTGGAGTGTACATACCACTCTCCTCTCTGCTCCTCCTCCAGCCCAGTCGTACCCAGACCCGGTAAGCGGAGCCCCGTCAGCCTCAATCATCCAGAGGCTGTCTGAGATCGCTTCTCTGGAGGGAGAGACGGTCAGGCAGGAGAAGATCAAGAAGATTAAGAAGAACAGGAGACAGGACTCCTGACACAATCTGTCTATCAGCCAATCAGAGAGCAGAGGTCACAGTTTAAGGCTGTGACCCCATACGCTGTGCCAATGCCGCCCGAACAAATAAAACATTTAGGGAAATATAAACCTTTTTCTTGTTTAAATATAATCTAACTTTGTAAAAGCTTGTTGGTGCTATGTAATAGCAAAGTGTAATTCAATAGTTTGACTTATACTACTGTTCAAAATTTGGAGGTCACTTTAGACTTGTCCTTGTTTTTGAAATTATGATTTATTAATTATTCATTTTGTCCATTTAAAATAACATCGTATTGATCAGAAATACGGTTTAGACGTTGTTAATGTTGTAAATGACTATTGTAGATGGAAACGGCAGATTTTTTAAAATGGAAAATCTACAGAACCACATTATCAGCAACCATCACTCCTGTGTTCCAATGGCACGTTGTGTTAGCCTTCTAAAATTATAAACTTGGATTAGCTAACTGATCATTACATATATATATAGTGCACTACTGTAGACCAGGGCCCTATTCCCTATATAGAGCACTACTTTAGACCAGAGCCCTATTCCCTATATAGAGCACTACTTTAGACCAGAGCCCTATTCCCTATATAATGTGCTACTATAGACCAGGGCCCTATCCCTATATAGAGCACTACTTTAGACCAGAGCCCTATTCCCTATATAGAGCACTACTTTAGACCAGAGCCCTATTCCCTATACAGTGCACTTCTTTAGACCAGGGCCCTATTCCCTATATAGAGCACTACTTTAGACCAGAGCCCTATTCCCTATATAGTGCACTACTTTAGACCAGAGCCCTATTCCCTATATAGTGCACTACTTTAGACCAGAGCCCTATTCCCTATATAGTGCACTACTTTTTACCAGGGCCCTATTCCCTATATAGAGCACTACTTTAGACCAGAGCCCTATTCCCTATATAGAGCACTACTTTAGACCAGGGCCCTATCCCCTATATAGAGCACTACTTTAGACCAGAGCCCTATTCCCTATATAGAGCACTACTTTAGACCAGAGCCCTATTCCCTATATAGAGCACTACTTTAGACCAGAGCCCTATTCCCTATATAGAGCACTACTTTAGACCAGAGCCCTATTCCCTATATAGAGCACTACTTTAGACCAGAGCACTATTCCCTATATAGAGCACTACTTTAGACCAGGGCCCTAATTCCCTATATAATGTGCTACTATAGACCAGGGCCCTATTCCCTATATAGTGCACTACTTTAGACCAGGGCCCTATTCCCTATATAGAGCACTACTTTAGACCAGAGCCCTATTCCCTATATAGTACACTACTTTAGACCAGGGCCCTATTCCCTATATAATGTGCTACTATAGACCAGGGCCCTATTCCATATATAGTGCACTACTTTAGACCAGGGCCCTATTCCCTATATAGAGCACTACTTTAGACCAGGGCCCTATTCCATATATAGTGCACTACTTTAGACCAGAGCCCTATTCCCTATATAATGTGCTACTATAGACCAGGGCCCTATTCCATATATAGTGCACTACTTTAGACCAGGGCCCTATTCCCTATATAGAGCACTACTTTAGACCAGGGCCCTATTCCATATATAGTGCACTACTTTAGACCAGAGCCCTATTCCCTATATAATGTGCTACTATAGACCAGAGCCCTATTCCCTATATAATGTGCTACTATAGACCAGGGCCCTATTCCCTATATAGAGCACTACTTTAGACCAGAGCCCTATTCCCTATATAGAGCACTACTTTAGACAAGAGCCCTATTCCCTATATAATGTGCTACTTTAGACCAGAGCCCTATTCCCTATACAGTGCCTTGCGAAAGTATTCGGCCCCCTTGAACTTTGCGACCTTTTGCCACATTTCAGGCTTCAAACATAAAGATATAAAACTGTATTTTTTTGTGAAGAATCAACAACAAGTGGGACACAATCATGAAGTGGAACAACATTTATTGGATATTTCAAACTTTTTTAACAAATCAAAAACTGAAAAATTGGGCGTGCAAAATTATTCAGTCCTCTTAAGTTAATACTTTGTAGCGCCACCTTTTGCTGCGATTACAGCTGTAAGTCGCTTGGGGTATGTCTCTATCAGTTTTGCACATCGAGAGACTGATATTTTTTCCCATTCCTCCTTGCAAAACAGCTCGAGCTCAGGGAGGTTGGATGGAGAGCATTTGTGAACAGCAGTTTTCAGTTCTTTCCACAGATTCTCGATTGGATTCAGGTCTGGACTTCGACTTGGCCATTCTAACACCTGGATATGTTTATTTTTGAACCATTCCATTGTAGATTTTGCTTTATGTTTTGGATCATTGTCTTGTTGGAAGACAAATCTCAGTCCCAGTCTCAGGTCTTTTGCAGACTCCATCAGGTTTTCTTCCAGAATGGTCCTGTATTTGGCTCCATCCATCTTCCCATCAATTTTAACCATCTTCCCTGTCCCTGCTGAAGAAAAGCAGGCCCAAACCATGATGCTGCCACCACCATGTTTGACAGTGGGGATGGTGTGTTCAGGGTGATGAGCTGTGTTGCTTTTACGCCAAACATAACGTTTTGCATTGTTGCCAAAAAGTTCAATTTTGGTTTCATCTGACCAGAGCACCTTTTTCCACATGTTTGGTGTGTCTCCCAGGTGGTTTGTGGCAAACTTTAAACGACATCTTTAAGAAATGGCTTTCTTCTTGCCACTCTTCCATAAAGGCCAGATTTGTGCAATATACGACTGATTGTTGTCCTATGGACAGAGTCGCCCACCTCAGCTGTAGATCTCTGCAGTTCATCCAGAGTGATCATGGGCCTCTTGGCTGCATCTCTGATCAGTCTTCTCCTTGTATGAGCTGAAAGTTTAGAGGGACGGCCAGGTCTTGGTAGATTTGCAGTGGTCTGATACTCCTTCCATTTCAATATTATCGCTTGCACAGTGCTCCTTGGGATGTTTAAAGCTTGGGAAATCTTTTTGTATCCAAATCCGGCTTTAAACTTCTTCACAACAGTATCTCGGACCTGCCTGGTGTGTTCCTTGTTCTTCATGATGCTCTCTGCGCTTTTAACGGACCTCTGAGACTATCACAGTGCAGGTGCATTTATACGGAGACTTGATTACACACAGGTGGATTGTATTTATCATCATTAGTCATTTAGGTCAACATTGGATCATTCAGAGATCCTCACTGAACTTCTGGAGAGAGTTTGCTGCACTGAAAGTAAAGGGGCTGAATAATTTTGCACTCCCAATTTTTCAGTTTTTGATTTGTTAAAAAAGTTTGAAATATCCAATAAATGTCGTTCCACTTCATGATTGTGTCCCACTTGTTGTTGATTCTTCACAAAATAATACAGTTTTATATCTTTATGTTTGAAGCCTGAAATGTGGCAAAAGGTCGCAAAGTTCAAGGGGGCCGAATACTTTCGCAAGGCACTGTATAGTGCACTACTTTAGACCAGAGCCCTATTCCCTATATAATGTGCTACTATAGACCAGGGCCCTATTCCCTATATAGTGCACTACTTTAGACCAGAGCCCTATTCCCTATATAATGTGCTACTATAGACCAGGGCCCTATTCCCTATATAGTGCACTACTTTAGACCAAGGCCCTAGTCCATATATAGTGCACCACTGTTGACCAAGGCCCATAGGGACACTATATAGTGAAAAGTGTGCAAATTGGGACATAGACAGAGTGCATTCCATATCACCAATATAGAGACCAAGTCTGTCCCACAGGACTGGGAATGTGGCCTTTCCTCACTAAAGTAGGCTACATTGTGGCGCTGCAGTACTGTACAGACACAACTATACCGGTGAATAGACTTCATTGTGTTCAATAACGAGGCCCCTCACACACACGTCTATTGTGTCTTGTTTTGTGTCAGGGTGAGATGAGGAGAGAATCGGTTGCGTGGAGGGAGATTCGATGAGCAGTTGCATTGACCAGGGAGGGACACGACAGGGCTGAAACTGCCTCAAGAAGGCGTTAATTAGTAAATGCGCAGGATAGCAGGAACCGCTACCCCTCCATTACCCCAGTGAATTCACTCGCTGCAGAGAGAGTGTGCGCAGTAAAACTCCATTTGATCACAAACATTGTGCTAACGACTGATGACACAGAGCCTGGAGGAGAGAAGCCAATGTCTGACAACACACTGACAACACGCTGACAACACGCTGACAACACACTGACAACACAGTCAACTTACTGATAACACACTGACAACATGCTGACAACACAGAGACAACTTACTGACAACACACTGACAACACACTGACAACACACTGACAACACACTGACAACACGCTGACAACACACTGACAACACACTGACAACACAGAGACAACACAGAGACAACACGCTGACAACACAGAGACAACTTACTGACAACACACTGACAACACACTGACAACACAGAGACAACTTACTGCCAACACACTGACAATACAGACAACTTACTGACAACACAGAGACAACTTATTGACAACACACTGACAACACGCTGACAACTTACTGAAAACATGCTTACCAAACACTCAACACAACCATGGAGGGGCTTTTGGAGAGAAGCTAACGACTGACAACACGGTGACAACTCACGGCAGGCATGCAGGCGCGCGCGCCCACACACAAGCCCTGTTTATACCTGATTCCAACATGCGTCCTTTGTCCTGATCTTGTCCTCATTATTATTAAGACGTGTTGGGATCTGACTGTGATCAGATCTTACGTGTAAACAGACAACATCAGGACAGAACCAATAGGGAAGGAGTCTGTTAGAAAACAGTGATCTCTGGGGTCAGAGGTGATTCACTAATGAAAACATCAGATTCAGGATAATGTAATGAAAAGATCAGATTCATGAAAATGTAGTTGAAAACATCAGATTCAAGACAATGTAATTGAAAACATCAGATGTATGATAATGTAATGAAAATAGGATACGATCTTCGTTTGCAGTAAGTGATTCCATTGACATCATCCTCTTCTTGTAGCATCTGTCCCAAATGGAACCATATTCCCTTTATAGTGCACTTCCTTTAACCAGGGTCCATAGCGCTTCTGGTCAAAAGTAGTGCGCGATGTAGGGAATAGGGTGCCATTTGGGACTCAAGCTCTATTGTCCTAGTGTGAAGTAGAATCTGAAGTCCGAATGGCTGAATAGCATCCAATGACAGCGTGGTGTGATGGTTCCAATACCAGGGCGAGAGAGAGCCCATAGTTACAGCCCCAACAAATACAGTCACATCTCCATCTTTATCATCTTCCTATGGTTCTGCCCTGCGGCTAGTTCAATGTTTTAAAAACTTCCAAGTCCTTCACGTCGCCCTTGGATTGAGATCAGCGAGTCTCCGGAGAGAAAAGGTAGAGCCAACAAAGGATTACTGTTCGATGTTCAGGGTGATGCCAACTGTTTTGCCCCACTGACCTCTCATGGGCATCAAGTCTTCAAAAAAAGTCACTTAGTTTCACTCAATGCCTGTTATTACTGCTTAGGCATTTGTTAAACCGAGCCAAAATGGAGTCAGCCACTCTCAGTTTTACTCACTGCCTGTCATCACTGCTTAGGCATGGGGAAACCGAACCAAAATGGAGTCAGCCACTCTCCGTTTTACTCAGTGCCTGTTATTACTGCTTAGGCATTTGTTAAACCGAGCCAAAATGGAGTCAACCACTCTCAGTTTTACTCAATGCCTGTCATCACTGCTTAGGCATTTGCTAAACCGAGCCAAAATGGAGTCAGCCACTCTGTTTTACTCACTGCCTGTCTGCTTAGGCATGGGGAAACTGAGCCAAAATGGAGTCAGCCACTCTCAGTTTTACTCAATGCCTGTTATTACTGCTTAGGCATGGGGGAACCGAGCCAAGATGGAGCCCCATGACTGGCTTGGATTTAGATGGGCAGGCTGATACTGTACAGTCACTGAGGTAATTTGGCTTTCATGTAAACTATCAAGGCTTTTGACAGGCTTTCTGATAATGTGACAAAGATACTGTGTGATGAAGCCTCTTACACTGAGCTCAAGAGATATACACAACCAAACTTGTTTAGAGTCCAATAGCAAAACCAAACAAGGTAAGAGATGTATTTTTGCCTCAACTACAACTACCTCTCTCTAGTGTGTTATCCTCTCTCTAGTGTGTTATCCTCTCTCTAGTGTGTTATCCTCTCTCTAGTGTGAGTTATCCTCTCTCTAGTGTGAGTTATCCTCTCTCTAGTGTGAGTTATCCTCTCTCTAGTGTGAGTTATCCTCTCTCTAGTGTGTGTTATCTTCTCTCTAGTGTGTGTTATCCTCTCTCTAGTGTGAGTTATCCTCTCTCTAGTGTGTGTTATCCTCTCTCTAGTGTGTGCTATCCTCTCTCTAGTGTGTGTTATCCTCTCTCTAGTGTGTGCTATCCTCTCTCTAGTGTGTGCTATCCTCTCTCTAGTGTGTGCTATCCTCTCTCTAGTGTGTGCTATCCTCTCTCTAGTGTGTGCTATCCTCTCTCTAGTGTGTGCTATCCTCTCTCTAGTGTGTGTTATCCTCTCTCTAGTGTGAGTTATCCTCTCTCTAGTGTGAGTTATCCTCTCTCTAGTGTGAGTTATCCTCTCTAGTGTGAGTTATCCTCTCTCTAGTGTGTGTTATCCTCTCTCTAGTGTGTGCTATCCTCTCTCTAGTGTGTGCTATCCTCTCTCTAGTGTGTGTTTTCCCCTCTCTAGTGTGTGTTATCCTCTCTCTAGTGTGTGTTATCCTCTCTCTAGTGTGTGCTATCCTCTCTCTAGTGTGTGCTATCCTCTCTCTAGTGTGTGCTATCCTCTCTCTAGTGTGTGCTATCCTCTCTCTAGTGTGTGTTATCCCCTCTCTAGTGTGAGTTATCCTCTCTCTAGTGTGTGTTATCCTCTCTCTAGTGTGTGTTATCCTCTCTCTAGAGTGTGTTATCCTCTCTCTAAACTCTGCTAAGTAGGTAGAATTTATATAGCTCCTTCGTACATCAGCTGATATCTCAAAGTGCTGTACAGAAACCCAGCCTGAAACCCCAAACAGCAAGCAACTCAGGTGTAAAGCATGCTTTCTGTTACAGTTACCAGTTGCCTGTCTAAAATTGTATTCAGTAATGTCATTTTTGGATGACCTAAACTCAGCAATGGTATCTGATTACTTCCCAGTTACTTTTGGTATACTTTCCCTTTAAGAGTAGTTAAAAGTAGACAAAAAAGGAAATGTCATTTCTGAAATGTAATCTAAGAAGTAATCATCTAGCTTTTCAAAAAGTATCAGATCTGATTTCAATATTATTACAGTTATTCCCCAACCCTGTCTGTGTGTCTGGCATAAAGGGAGCATGTCTGTGCTCTCTTTTCCTGAAATGACTAATCTAATGGAGTCTCAAAGCCCTGTGTTCCAAAGATGTTTTACTCAAAAGGCTCCTACCGTCTAGGCGGGCCGCCACTCGTGTCTCACTGGGCCATGGCTCCGGAGGCCCTGCCTCTCACTTGGGGCCGAAGCCAGGCCACTGGCACTTCTCAGCTGGCATTTCAATAACAATGGCTAACTGTGACCTTTAACACCTTCTCGCACACAGCAACTGTCTTGATTATGCAGAGGTTGTTGTTTCTGCTCTTCACAAGTCCTCACCGTCAGCCCGAGATATGGAAACACACTTTCCCTAGTAGAACGTAAGGGTGGAAGAGTCGAAAATTAGCACATGTAAGGGAATAGTATCCCGTTTGGGACGCAGCCAAGCAAATCAATTATCCTCAAGTCAAACCAAGTTAGATAAAATCGTTATCCCTGATCCGATGTGCCTCTCTATGACAACAGCATAGAATCTGTTGTCTTGTACTTCTTCACCAAGACTACATGTCAAGACTACACATCAAGCAAAAGGAGATGATTGTGGACTACAGGAAAAGGAGGACGGAGCACGCCCCCATTCTCATCGCCGGGGCTGTAGTGGAGCAGGTTGGGAGCTTCAAGTTCCTTGGTGTCCACATCACCAACAAACTAACATGGTCGAAGCACACCAAGACAGTCGTGAAGAGGGAACGACAAAGCCTATTCCCCCTCAGGAGACTGAAAAGATTTGGCATGGGTCCTCAGATCCTCATAAAAGTTCTACAGCTGCACCATCGAGAGCATTCTGACCGGTTGAATCACCGTCTGGTAGGGCAACTGCTCGGCCTCCGACCGCATTACAGAGGGTAATGCGTACTGCCCAGTACATCACTAGGGCCAAGCTTCCTGCCATCCAGGACCTCTATACCAGGCGGTGTCAGAGGAAGGCCCTAAAAATTGCCCGAGACTCCAGCCACCCCCAGTCATAGACTATTCTCTCTACTACCGCATGGCAAGAGGTCAAAGACTTCTTAACATTTTCTACACCCATAAGACTCCCGAACAGCTAATCAAGTGGCTATTTGCATTTTTTGTTACTTAAGTTGATTTTAGTAAATACTTTATCAACACTTATTTTTTCTTAAAACGTCATTGTTGGTTAAGGGCTTGTAAATGAAGCATTTCCCTGTAAAGTTTACACCTATTTGTATTCGGGGCTTGTGACAAATACAATTTGATTTGACATGTCAACTGTGGATATGTGGATGTCAAACTGTGATTGTATAGATAACTTAACGTTAACAGGGAAACCACACAGGGTGCCACTTCAGACGCAGACCCTGTACTCTAGCCCCCTAGGCATTTAGGCCTGGACTCCAGTTAATCATTCACATTCCTGCTTCTGCCCCTGAGGCTCCTGGATACGGAGCTGAGACCGGCTGGGCATGACTGGTATTACACTGGCTGAGACACTGGGATGAGTGAGTGAGTGAGTGAGTGAGTGAGTGAGTGAGTGAGTGAGTGAGTGAGTGAGTGAGTGAGTGAGCGAGCGAGCGAGGGAGCGAGGTATGGAGCGAGCGAGCGAGCAACAGCTCTCCACCTTGAGCTCTCTCTGAGATAAACTAGAGAAACAAAGACAGGGACGGAGGGAAAGGGGGAGAGAGAAAGAGAGAGACTCAGAGAGAGAGAGACAGAAAGGGAAAGAGAGAGAGAGACAAGGGGGAAGCACACACAACAGCTCTCTACCTTGAGCTCTCTCTCTCTTTGAGAGAAACTAGAGAAACAAAGACAGGGAATGTAAGACAAAGAGAGAGAGAGAGAGGTCCGGGTGTAAATAACACAAAAACAACACTAGACACTATGGAACACAAAGCTTTTACTATCTCATCCTGGAATATACAAGGTCAGAGGTCATCTGCCTGTGGCCTAAAGAGCAGGAACCCAGACTTTATCAAATCAATTGGAAATACAGACATTGTCATCCTACAAGAAACCTGGTACAGAGGAGACGGGCCCACTGGTTGTCCTCTAGGTTACAGAGAGCTGGTAGTCCCATTCACCACACTACCAGGTGGGTTTATTTTTTATTTTATTTATTTTTTCACCTTTATTTAACCAGGTAGGCTAGTTGAGAACAAGTTCTCATTTGCAACTGCGACCTGGCCAAGATAAGGCATAGCAGTGTGAACAGACAACACAGAGTTACACATGGAGTAAACAATTAACAAGTCAATAACACAGTAGAAAAAAGGGGAGTCTATATATACATTGTGTGCAAAAGGCATGAGAAGGTAGGCAAATAATTACAATTATGCAGATTAACACTGGAGTGATAAATGATCAGATGGTTATGTACAGGTAGAGATATTGGTGTGCAAAAGAGCAGAAAAATAAAAATAAATAAATAAAAACAGTATGGGGATGAGGTAGGTGAAAATGGGTGGGCTATTTACCAATAGACTATGTACAGCTGCAGCGATCGGTTAGCTGCTCAGATAGCAGATGTTTGAAGTTGGTGAGGGAGATAAAAGTCTCCAACTTCAGCGATTTTTGCAATTCGTTCCAGTCACAGGCAGCAGAGAACTGGAACGAAAGGCGGCCAAATGAGGTGTTGGCTTTAGGGATGATCAGTGAGATACACCTGCTGGAGCGCGTGCTACGGATGGGTGTTGCCATCGTAACCAGTGAACTGAGATAAGGCGGAGCTTTACCTAGCATGGACTTGTAGATGACCTGGAGCCAGTGGGTCTGGCGACGAATATGTAGCGAGGGCCAGCCGACTAGAGCATACAAGTCGCAGTGGTGGGTGGTATAAGGTGCTTTAGTGATAAAACGGATGGCACTGTGATAAACTGCATCCAGTTTGCTGAGTAGAGTGTTGGAAGCAATTTTGTAGATGACGTCGCCGAAGTCGAGGATCGGTAGGATAGTCAGTTTTACTAGGGTAAGTTTGGCGGCGTGAGTGAAGGAGGCTTTGTTGCGGAATAGAAAGCCGACTCTTGATTTGATTTTCGATTGGATGGGTGGTATAGAGGAGACGGACCCACTGGTTGTCCTCTAGGTTACAGAGAGCTGGTAGTCCCATCCACCACACTACCAGGTGGGTGGTATAGAGGAGACAGACCCACTGGTTGTCCTCTAGGTTACAGAGAGCTGGTAGTCTCATCCACCACACTACCAGGTGGGTGGTATAGAGGAGATGGACCCACTGGTTGTCCTCTAGGTTACAGAGAGCTGGTAGTCCCATCCACCAAACTACCAGGTGGGTGGTATAGAGGAGATGGACCCACTGGTTGTCCTCTAGGTTACAGAGAGCTGGTAGTCCCATCCACCACACTACCAGGTGGGTGGTATAGAGGAGACAGACCCACTGGTTGTCCTCTAGGTTACAGAGAGCTGGTAGTCCCATTCACCACACTACCAGGTGGGTGGTATAGAGGAGATGGACCCACTGGTTGTCCTCTAGGTTACAGAGAGCTGGTAGTCCCATTCACCACACTACCAGGTGGGTGGTATAGAGGAAACGGACCCACTGGTTGTCCTCTAGGTTACAGAGAGCTGGTAGTCCCATCCACCATCTACCAGGTGGGTGGTATAGAGGAGATGGACCCACTGGTTGCCCTCTAGGTTACAGAGAGCTGGTAGTCCCATCCACCACACTACCAGGTGGGTGGTATAGAGGAGATGGACCCACTGTTTGTCCTCCAGCGACAGTCTCCAGTCCAGAGCCACCAGAGACGGTCTCCTGTCCGGGGCCCGCAACGAGGGTGCCCAGTCCGGGGCCCGAAACGAGGGTGCCCTGGGGGGGGGGGGGGGGTACTGTCACGCCCTGACCTTAGAGATCCTGTTTATGTCTCTATTTTGTTTTGGTCAGGGTGTGAGGTGGGGTGGGTATTCTATACTGTATTATTTGTATTTCTATGTTTTGGCCAGGTAGGGTTCTCAATCAGGGACAGCTGTCTATCGTTGTCTCTGATTGAGAACCATACTTAGGTAGCCCTTTTTCCACCTGTCTTTGTGGGAAGTTGACTTTGTTTAGGGCACATAAAGCTTCACAGTTTGTATTTGTTTTTCTAGTGTTATTTGTTTTGTTCGGTGTCATTTTGATTAATAAAAGAAAATGTACGCTCACCACGCTGCGCCTTGGTCCTGTCCTTTCAACAGCCGTGACAGATTAGCTAACACACCGCGCCATTGGAACACAGGAGTGATGGTTGCTGATAATGGGACCCTGTACGTCTATGTAGATATTCCATTAAAAAATCTGCAGTTTCCAGCTACAATAGTCATTTACAACATTAACAATGTCTACACTGTATTTCTGATCAATTTGATGTCATTTTAATGGACAACATTTTTGAATGGTAGTGTATGTCCCCGATATCTCTCTAATTTCTCATGCGAATGAAGGGATTTTGGGCCTTGTCGGGTTCTGAAGTAAATCCTTTGTGTCCCTACCCGTTAAAGAAAGAAAAATCTTCGTCCAGTACGAGGTGAGTTATCGCTGTCCTGATATCCAGAAGCTATTTTCAGTCATAAGAGACGGTGGCAGGAACGTTATGCACAATATAGTTTACGAATAACACAAAACACAAAAAAACACAAACTGGTTTAACCTTTCTGATCTCCCCATCCCGGATCCGGGTTCGTGAATACATTCTCAAGCTCATTACCATAACGCAACGTTAACTATTCATGAAAATCGCAAATGAAATGAAATAAATATGCTAGCTCTCAAGCTTAGCCTTTTGTTAACAACACTGTCATCTCAGATTTTCAAAATATGCTTCTCAACCATTGCAAAACAAGCATTTGTGTAACAGTATTGATGGCTAACGTAGCATTTAGCATTAGCATTCAGCTGGCAACATTTACACAAAAAAACAGAAAAGCATTCAAAAAAATCATTTACCTTTGAAGAACTTCAGATGTTTTCAATGAGGAGACTCTCAGATAGCAAATGTTCAGTTTTTCCTGAAAGATTATTTGTTTAGGACAAATCGCTCCGTTTTCTGCGTCACGTTTAGCTATGAAAAAACCCCTGTATCCAGGATTGTGTAAATCTATCAGCAAGCTCATTAGCATAACACAACGTTAACTATTTATGAAAATCGCAAATGAAATGAAATAAATATGCCATCTCTCAAGCTTAGCCTTTTGTAAACAACACTGTCATCTCAGATTTTCAAAATATGCTTCTCAACCATAGGAAAACAATAATTTGTGTAAAAGTAGCTAGCTAGAGTTAGCATTTCGCGTTAGCATTTAGCGTTAGCATTAGCGTTAGCATCCAGCACGCAACATTAACAAAAACATAAAAGCCTTCAAATAAAATAATTTACCTTTGAAGAACTTCTGATGTTTTCAATGAGGATACTCTCAGTTAGATAGCAGATGCTCAGTTTTTCCAAAAAGATTCCTTGTGTATTAGAAATAGCTCCGTTTTATACATCACATTTGGCTACCAAAAAAAATCCATAAATTCAGTCCTCAAAACGCAAACTTTTTTCCAAATTAACTCCATAATATCGACTGAAAACATGGCAAACGTTGTTTAGAATCAATCATCAAGGTGTTTTTCACATATCTCTTCATTGATACATCGTTCTTGGACACATGCTTTCTCCCCTGAATCAAATGGTAAAGTAGAAGCAGCTGGCAATTGCACACCGAATTCGACGCAGGACACCAGGCGGACACTTGGAAAATGTAGTCTCTTATGGTCAATCTTCCAATGATATGCCTACAAATACGTCACAATGCTGCTAAGACCTTGGGCGAACGACAGAAAGTGTAGGCTCATTCGTTGCGCAATCACAGCCATATAAGGAGAGAATGGAAAACAGAGCTTCAGAAATTCTGCTAATTCCTGGGTGATGCATCATCTTGGTTTCGCCTGTAGAATGAGTTCTGGGGCACTTACAGACAAAATCTTTGCAGATTCTGAAACTTCAGAGTGTTTTCTTTCCAAAACTGTCAAGAATATGCATAGTCGAGCATCTTTTCGTGACAAAATATCGCGCTTAAAACGGGAACGTTTTTTATCCAAAAATGAAATAGCGCCCCTAGAGCTCTAACAGGTTAAGAGCCCGTAAAATGACAGCCATCTCCTCCACCGCCATTCTAACAGCAGACTTGTACATTTTCTCGCCGAAAACTTGGTACTGAGCAAATGTCAATTTGGCTTTTTACCAAATTACCGTACGACAGACCATGTGTCTTCTCATGCTTTGTTGAGCTTTGAGCTCTCAAACTCAATTTGGCATGAGGGTCTGCTATACACATTGATGGAAAGTGGTATTGGGGGAAAACATACATCATAAATCCATGTACACAAACAACAAGTGTGCGGTTAAAATTGGCAAAAAAACCCACACATTTCTTCCCACAGAGCCGTGGGGTGAGACAGGGATGCAGCTTCAGCCCCACCCTATTCAACATATATATCAACTAGATCAGTCTGCAGCACCCGGCCTCACCCTACCAGAATCTGAAGTCAAATTTCTACTGTTTGCTGATGATCTGGTGCCTTCAATTCGACACACCAATTAGGGTCTGGCTAAAAATACTTGAATCAGTTATAGAACCCGTTGCCCTTAATGGTTGTGAGGTCTGGGGTCCGTTCACCAACCAAGAGTTAAGAAAACACCAAAATATCCTCTGTGTACAACGTAGAACACCAAATAATGCATGCAGAGCAGAATTAGGCAGATACCCACTAATTATCAAAATCCAGAAAGGAGCCGTTAAATTATAAAACCACCTAAAAGGAAGGGATTCCCAAACCTTCCATAACAAAGACATCACCTACAGAGAAACAAAAGTGGAGAAGAGTCCCCTAAGGAAGCTGGTCCTGGGGCTCTGTTCACAAACACAAACAGACCCCACAGAGCCCCAGGACAGCAGCACCAGGAAAAACAAAAAAACAGAGCAAACTAGAATGCTATTTGTCCCCAAACAGAGAGTACACAGTGGCAGAATACCTGACCATTGTGACTGACCCTAAACAAAGAGTACACAGTGGCAGAAAACCTGACCACTGTGACTGGCCCAAAATTAAGGAACTCTTTGACTATGTACAGACTCAGTGAGCATAGCCTTGCTATTGAGAAAGGCCGCCGTAGGCAGACATGGCTCTCAAGAGAAAACAGGCTGTGTGCTCACTGCACACAAAATGAGGTGGAAACTGAGCTTCACTTCCTAACCTCCTGCCCAATGTATGACCATATTAGAGACACATGTTAGCCTCAGATTACACAGACACACAAGGAATTTGAAAACCAATTACATTTTGATAAACTCCCATATCTACTGGGTGAAATTCCACAGTGTGCCATCACAGCAGCAAGATTTGTGACCTGTTGCCATAAAAAAAAGGTCAACCAGTGAAGAACAAACACCATTGTAAATTAAACCTATATTTATGTTTACTTATTTTCCCTTTTGTACTTTAACCATGTGCACATCATTACAACACTGTATATAGATATAATATTACATTTGAAATGTGTTTATTCCTTTGGAACTTCTGTGAGTGTAATGTTTACTGATAATTTTTTATTTTCTATTTCACTTGCTTTGGCAATGTTAACATATGTTTCTCATACCAATAAAGCCCATTGAATAGAGAGAGAGAGAGAGAAACTCAGTGGGTGAGAAAGGGAGGAACTCTGGGTGAGAAAGGGAGGAACTCAGTAGGTGAGAGAGAGAGAGAGAGAGGGAGGGAGGGAGGAACTCAGTGAGAGAGAGAGAGGGAGGGAGGAACTCAGTGGGAGAGAGAGAGGGAGGGAGGAACTCAGTGGGAGAGAGAGAGAATCTCAGGTTTGGTGTGTGGTTAGTCTACAAGCAGTCGGGGGCGGAAACACTAGACAGACAGACACACTGACAGAGTGACTGATCTGTGTGTGAACAGTGGAGCTGAGCTGTGTTCGTGGATTGACGCTTTTCTTCAGCTCAACCTGCTGGTAAACAGAAGGGCTGTGTGGACGCAGGAATTTCAGGTCACGAGGGCTCCAGCAGCGGACCAGTGTTGTAGTTAATCTGAGCTGGGGTAGGGAGTATGTCTACTGTGTCCTGCTTGATTGAAGATTGTCCCTGTCCTTCTTACTCTGACAGTATGGGAGATCTGAAAACACACTGAGTAGAAGACACACTCACACAGAGAGACGCGGAGACGACACACACACACACACACACACACATTGTAATTTTGGAGAGACTATTTCAGCCTCTTGTGGAATCCTTGGAGGTCCCAACTTGGCCCCCCCTCCCCTGTATTTTTGTCCCTGACGATGGCGTCAGCCGTGGATTATGTGTTGTTGCTGGTAGCTGCCGTGCTGGGACCGTACCACGTTGGGGTGGAAGGAGGGTGCGCTGGGAAGTGCTGCCGGGGTTCAGACATCACCTGTGCAACGGCAGACTGGCGGATGGACCGTGTGTACGGCACCTGCTACTGCGACGAGGGCTGCCTCAGGACCAAAGACTGTTGCTATGACTACCCCAACGAGTGCCCAGGTAAGGAGGATGGGTGGAGTCTCTACAGTAACGGTTGTCATGAATTGCCCCAAATGTTGCCCTATTCCCTATGTAGTGCACAACTTTTGACCAGGGTCTATAGCACTATATGTGACGTTTGTTTAACTAGGCAAGTCAGTTAAGAACAAAATAACAAATATTTATTTACAATGATGGCCTACCGGAGAACAGTGGGTTTAACTACCTTGTTCAGGGGCAGAACGACAGACTTTTACCTCGTCGTGCTCGGAGATTCGATCTAGCAACCTTTCGGTTACTGGCCCAACGCTCCAACCACTAGGCTACCTGGAGCCACAATAGTGTAATGATGATGGAGAATCGTGGGCCGTCTATGTTATTATGAAAGCCTGGAAATGGTATATACAGTGAAGTATTCAGACCCCTTGGATGCCATTTGAATTAGTGAACCATATAGTATATGGAAAATATTGCCATTTTGGATGCATTCCACAGTATCTGGCCAGAGAAACAATGGATGCATTCTACAGTATCTGTCCAGAGAAACAATGGATGCATTCTACAGTCTCTGGCCAGAGAAACAATGGATGCATTCTACAGTATCTGGCCAGAGAAACAATGGATGCATTCTACAGTATCTGTCCAGAGAAACAATGGATGCATTCTACAGTATCTGGCCAGGGAAACAATGGATGCATTCTACAGTCTCTGGCCAGAGAAACAATGGATGCATTCTACAGTATCTGGCCAGAGAAACAATGGATGCATTCTACAGTCTCTGGCCAGAGAAACAATGGATGCATTCTACAGTATCTGGCCAGAGAAACAATGGATGCTTTCTACAGTATCTGGCCAGAGAAACAATGGATGCATTCTACAGTCTCTGGCCAGAGAAACAATGGATGCATTCTACAGTCTCTGGCCAGAGAAACAATGGATGCATTCTACAGTATCTGGCCAGAGAAACAATGGATGCATTCTACAGTATCTGGTCAGAGAAACAATGGATGCATTCTACAGTATCTGGCCAGAGAAACAATGGGTGCATTCTACAGTCTCTGGCCAGAGAAACAATGGATGCATTCTACAGTATCTGGCCAGAGAAACAATGGATGCATTCTACAGTATCTGGCCAGGGAAACAATGGATGCATTCTACAGTCTCTGGCCAGAGAAACAATGGATGCATTCTACAGTATCTGGCCAGAGAAACAATGGATGCATTCTACAGTCTCTGGCCAGAGAAACAATGGATGCATTCTACAGTATCTGGCCAGAGAAACAATGGATGCATTCTACAGTCTCTGGCCAGAGAAACAATGGATGCATTCTACAGTATCTGGCCAGAGAAACAATGGATGCATTCTACAGTCTCTGGCCAGAGAAACAATGGATGCATTCTACAGTATCTGGCCAGAGAAACAATGGATGCATTCTACAGTATCTGGCCAGAGAAACAATGGATGCATTCTACAGTATCTGGTCAGAGAAACAATGGATGCATTCTACAGTATCTGGCCAGAGAAACAATGGGTGCATTCTACAGTCTCTGGCCAGAGAAACAATGGATGCATTCTACAGTATCTGGCCAGAGAAACAATGGATGCATTCTACAGTATCTGGCCAGGGAAACAATGGATGCATTCTACAGTCTCTGGCCAGAGAAACAATGGATGCATTCTACAGTATCTGGCCAGAGAAACAATGGATGCATTCCACAGTCTCTGGCCAGGGAAACAATGGATGCATTCTACAGTATCTGGCCAGAGAAACAATGGATGCATTCTACAGTCTCTGGCCAGAGAAACAATGGGTGCATTCTACAGTCTCTGGCCAGAGAAACAATGGATGCATTCTACAGTCTCTGGCCAGAGAAACAATGGATGCATTCTACAGTATCTGGCCAGAGAAACAATGGATGCATTCTACAGTATCTGGCCAGAGAAAACAATGGATGCATTCTACAGTATCTGGCCAGAGAAACAATGGACGCCTTCTACAGTCTCTGGCCAGAGAAACAATGGGTGCATTCTACAGTATCTGGCCAGAGAAACAATGGGTGCATTCTATAGTGTCTCGCTAGAGAAACAATGGGTGCATTCTACAGTATCTGGCCAGAGAAACAATGGGTGCATTCTACAGTATCTGTCCAGAGAAACAATGGGTGCATTCTACAGTCTCTGGCCAGAGAAACAATGGGTGCATTCTACAGTATCTGGCCAGAGAAACAATGGATGCATTCTACAGTATCTGGCCAGAGAAAACAATGGATGCATTCTACAGTATCTGTCCAGAGAAACAATGGACGCATTCTACAGTATCTGTCCAGAGAAACAATGGGTGCATTCTACAGTCTCTGGCCAGAGAAACAATGGGTGCATTCTACAGTATCTGGCCAGAGAAACAATGGACGCATTCTACAGTATCTGGCCAGAGAAAACAATGGATGCATTCTACAGTATCTGTCCAGAGAAACAATGGACGCATTCTACAGTATCTGTCCAGAGAAACAATGGATGCATTCTACAGTATCTGGCCAGAGAAACAATGGGTGCATTCTACAGTATCTGGCCAGAGAAACAATGGGTGCATTCTACAGTATCTGTCCAGAGAAACAATGGATGCATTCTACAGTATCTGGCCAGAGAAACAATGGATGCATTCTAGAGTATCTGGCCAGAGAAACAATGGGACTTAAACCCTTATCTAATTTTACCACTCGACTGTTTTACACTTTACCTCTGTCCTCTAACCCAGGGATTTTCAAACTTTTCTTGCCCAGGGACCCCCGCAAACCGGCAATGGCAAGCTGAAGTAATCAACCTTTCAACATCAATAGATTTGGTCGACAGTGCTATTATGTTGACCTTTCAGTCCCCACAGGTCATTGGAGGAGGAAGTGTGAACTCTAACACAGTCTATTAGCTAGAACGGTATCTTTGCGGCGTAGTGAAAAAGTTGCGGTTGTAAAGCTGATTTTCTGCAATTCTTCACATTTCTACACATTTCTTCATTGAGTTGACAAAACTTATATTCATCAATTTCTGACATTTTTTATTTTGAATTTCCTGCATAAGTAAAATCAGAATTAAGCCTCTTCTGCCATTCGTTCCATTTAGACTGGTTTGGACTTCTCCCTGACCAAGATGGCTGCCGTTTTCAAACCACTCTGGAGCTTTAAGGGTTTATGACATCATAGCCCCTCTAGTAATGGAATCTGATCTCTATGGTTAGGTTACTCTGACTGATCTGATATAAAACTATGCTGTCTAGTTTCAATCGTAACTCATTTACTTTGTATGAATGTGCGGACAGGATGGAATTATGGACAAATATGTCAGGAATGCACTTCTATTAATCATTATCTGTGTCCCGGATAGCACCTTATTTACAATGTAGTGTACTACATCCGTAATTGAATAGGATCTCTGTGGTAATTACTGTAGGAGTTAGCCAAGCAGAGTGTACCTAATACCCGACACATCAAAGACCAGGTACTCAGAGAGCGTGTGGAGAGCATTGAAAAGAGAACAACAGGATTAAATGGGTCAGTGACTGGATCCAATTCATTCAGCTTTACAGTTACATTGAGATCACTCAACGCTGTACAGAAACACTAATCCTTCAAATCCAAGGGTGTGTCCCAAATGGCACCCTATTATTTTAGGGCTCTGGCCTAAAGTAGCGCACTATATCGTGAATAGGGTGCCATAGGGTTCTGGTCAAAAGTAGTGCACTATAGAGGGAATAGGGTGCCATAGGGCTCTGGTCAAAATTAGTGCACTTTATATAGAGAATAGGGTGCCATAGGGTTCTGGTCAAAATGAGTGCACTTTATAGGGAATAGGGTGAATATTGAGCAGTCAGCTGAGCGAACTGTACACACCCTTGACTTGTTCCGTCTTCAGTGTTACAGGGATGGCTTAAAATGTCACAGAACTTCAGTCGTCAAACTAACATCACCTCAGGGGTTTTCTCTCCTGGCACAGAGGACTCACAGGGCGTGCAGGCTTTAGTTCCAACCCAGCGCTAACTAATTTGATTCAGCTAATCAAAGCCTTGATGATTTGGTAGGTGCGTTTATGCTAGGCTGGAACTAAAGCATGTACATCCACCAACCAGGAGTGAAGGACATGGCAAGTGTATGAATATTAGGTAACGATTCCCTGAATGTTCCATTAAAGATGCATGTGTGTCATAGACAGTGTTATGTAGCAATGCTACTAATGCACCGTCAATGAAGCGTTAATGATACTCTATATAGCTTTGATCTCACACACGTGTGTGTGTGTGTTTATAGGTGTTTATGAAGATACTCAATGCAAATTATTACACTGTTGTCTCTCGTCCAGCCCAGTCGTGTGTGGTGACTGACTGGAGTCACTGGAGCGGTTGTGCCCAGCCCTGCCAGCGGTCCAGGAGGGTCCGGTGAGCCCTGTGTGTTATTTATTAGTCCTGTTGACAGCCCAATTAGTGGGAATATATCTGATTTGTCAAAAGACCAATTAGTGGCAAAAGATCAGAATTGGGCTTCTTGTGTAAACCGGTCTTTTGTCCAACACTGAAGAATCACATTAGATATAATAAGTGGGCTTAACACGAGTGTTATCTTCTGGGATTGATTTATTTGTACTTTTAAAATGCTTTAAAACCCAATAATCTATGAATCATCAATGGATTGTAGGCAGCGCCACATTGAGCAGGAGCCCAGGAACAGTGCAGATCCATGTCCCAGTCTGGAGGAGCAGGCTGGCTGCATGGACTACCAGTCAAACCATGGAGAGATCTGCACTCACAACACAGGTACATTAAACTAAACCAACTGAGTCACACTGTTGCATGGTTTTAACCTGGGGACTGTGTTGGTCCCTCTCCAGGTCCTGGTTATAACCAGGGGACTGTGTTGGTCTCTCTCCAGGTCCTGGTTATAACCAGGTGACTGTGTTGGTCTCTCTCCAGGTCCTGGTTATAACCAGGGGACTGTGTTGGTCTCTCTCCAGGTCCTGGTTATAACCAGGGGACTGTGTTGGTCTCTCTCCAGGTCCTGGTTATAACCAGGGGACTGTGTTGGTCTCTCTCCAGGTCCTGGTTATAACCAGGGGACTGTGTTGGTCTCTCTCCAGGTCTTGGTTATAACCAGGGGACTGTGTTGGTCTCTCTCCAGGTCTTGGTTATAACATGGGGACTGTGTTGGTCTCTCTCCAGGTCCTGGTTATAACCAGGGGACTGTGTTGGTCTCTCTCCAGGTCCTGGTTATAACCAGGGGACTGTGTTTGTCCCTCTCCAGGTCCTGGTTATAACCAGGGGACTGTGTTGGTCTCTCTCCAGGTCTTGGTTATAACATGGGGACTGTGTTTGTCCCTCTCCAGGTCCTGGTTATAACCAGGGGACTGTGTTGGTCTGTCTCCAAGTCCTGGTTATAACATGGGGACTGTGTTGGTCTCTCTCCAGGTCCTGGTTATAACCAGGGGACTGTGTTGGTCTGTCTCCAAGTCCTGGTTATAACATGGGGACTGTGTTGGTCTCTTTTCAGGTCTTGGTTATAACATGGGGACTGTGTTGGTCTCTCTCCAGGTCCTGGTTATAACATGGGGACTGTGTTGGTCTCTCTCCAGGTCCTGGTTATAACCAGGGGACTGTGTTGGTCTGTCTTCAAGTCCTGGTTATAACCAGGGGACTGTGTTGGTCTCTCTCCAGGTCCAGCTTTCATCACCACCAGGGAGTTTGGTAAAGGAAGAACAAAGCCTGACATCTACGGAGCACCTCTGTACCCTGGGTATGCTGCGTTATGCATGTTTTATGACTGTTCTTAAGGAGAAATGAACAGTTATGAAGGCTTACAGCAAGTTGTACAATGCTCTATTACACTCACATAGGGAAGGGGACGAATCAGATTCAAGGATCCTGTGTTACACACAGTGCCATCAGAAATGTTTCAGACCTCTTGACCTTTTTCCACATTTTGTTGTTATAGCCTGAATTTAAAATTTATACAAGTCTAGAATTTTTTTTTGTCCACTGGCCTACACACAATACTCTATAACGTTTGACATTTTTACAAATGAATTAAAAATGAAAAGCTTAAAATGTTTAGAGTCGATAAGTTTTCAACTCCTTTGTTATGGCAAACCTAAATAAGTTCAAGAGTAACAACGTGGTCTAATAAGTTACATATAAAGATATGACTCACTCTGTGTGCAATAATACTGTTTAACATGAGTTTTGAATGACTCCCTCATCTTTGTACCCCACACATATAACTATCTGTAAGGTCCCTCAGTTGATCAGTGATTTACAAACACAGATTCAACCACAAAGACCAGGGAGGTTTTCCAATGCCTCGCAAAGAAGGGCACCTATTGGTAGATGGGTAAAAACTAAAAAACAGACCTTAAATATCCCTTTGAGCATGGTGAAGTTAATAATTACACTTTGGATGGTGACACCCAGTCACTAAAAAGATACAGGCGTCCTTCCTAACTCAGTTGCCGGGAAAGGAAGGAAACCGCTCAGGGATTTCACCAGAAACCACTGGTGACTGTAAAACAGGTTGGAGTTTATCGGCTGTGATAGGAGAACACTGAGGATGGATCAACAACATTGTAGTTACTCCACAATACTAACATAATTGACAGAGTGAAAAGAAGGAAGCCTGTACAGAATAATAATATTCCAAAGCATGCATCCGGTTTGCAACAAGAAACCAAAGTAATACTGCAAGGAAAATTGACAAAACAATATATTTTTGGTCCTTAATACGAAGTGTTCTTTTTGGGACAATCCAATACATCACATTACTGATACCACTCTCCATATTTTCAAACATAGTGGTGGCTGCATCATGTTATGGGTATGCTTACAAGGATAAAAAAGGATAACAAATAAATGGACAAGCACAGACAAAATCCTAGAGGAAAACATGGTTCAGTCTGCTTTCCACCAAACACTGGGAGATACATTTTCTTTTCAGCAGGACAATAACCTAAAAGACAAGGCCAAATATACTCTGGGGTTGCTTACCAAGAAGGCAGTGAATGTTCCTGACTGGCTGAGTTACAGTTGTAACTTAAATCTACGGCAAGACCTGAAAATGGTTATCAAGCTACGATCAACAACCAATATGACAGAGTTTGAAGAATTTAGAAAACAATAAATGGGCAAATATTGTAGAATCCAGGTGTGGAACGCTGTTAGAGACCTACCCAGGAAGACTCACAGCTCTTAGGGACTTACACAGAAAGACTCACATGTCTTAGAGACTAACCCAGAAAGACTCACAGCTCTTAGAGACTAACCCAGAAAGACACACAGCTGTAATCGCTGCCAAAGGTACTCCTACAAAGTATTGACTCAGGGGTGTGAATACTTATGTAAATTAGATATTTCTGTATATAATTTTTAATAAAGGTGCAAACATTTCTAAAAACTTGTTACACTTTGTCATTATGGTTTATCATGTGTAGATTTGTGAATAATTGTATATATTTTTTGCCCATTTTGAATTCGAGCTGTAACACAACAAAATGTGGAATTAAGTCAAATTCAGTGTATTCAGACCCCTTGAGTTTGTGCACATTTAGTTAAATTAGAGCCCTATTCTAAAATACAAATAAAAAATCCTCATCAATCTACACACAATACCCCATAATGACATCACAATACCCCATAATGACATCACAATACCCCATAATGACATCACAATACCCCATAATGACATCACAATACCCCATAATGACATCACAATACCCCATAATGACATCACAATACCCCATAATGACAAAACAATACCCCATAATGACAAAGCAAAAAGAGGTTATTAGACATTTTTGCAAATGTATTAAAAATAAAAAAAAGGAAATATCACATTTACATAAGTATTCAGACCCTTTACTCAGTACTTTGTTGAAGCACCTTTGGCCTAGATTACAGTCTCGAGTCTTCTTGGGTATGACGCTACAAGCTTGGCACATTGTATTTGGGGAGTTTCTCCCATTCTTCTCTGCAGATCCTCTCAAGCTCTGTCAGGTTGTATTCACTTTGTCATAATGGTGTAGATTGATGAGGAAACACACAATTGAATCCATTTTAGAATAAGGCTGTATCGTAACAAAATGTAGAACAAGTGAAGGGGTCTGAATTCTTTCTGTTCCTCTTTAGTTCAAGGGGGCCTGTGGTACGTACTTCCTTAGTTCATAAGATTTCAACAATCATTCTGGTTTGAAATGTGAGGCACGCCATCGTCACAGCAAAAAGCAACTAGGGATTTTCTACCAAATGAAGTGTTTTCTCACCAGGATATCTAGATCACGCGCGCGCACACACTGGTTTTCATCAGGTATGAAACATGATTAACATCACATGTACAAAGTATCTGGACTAACAATTGGCAAAGTTTCTCTGAACGCACGCACGCACGCACGCACGCACGCACGCACACACACACACACACACACACACACACACACACACACACACAGAGACACACACAGAGACACACACACACACACGCACACACACACACACACACACACACACACACACACACACACACACACACACACACACACACACACACACACACACACACACACACACACACACACACACACACACAGAGACACACACACACACACACACACACACACACACACACACACACACACACACACACACACACACACACACACCATCTGAAATGTGAAGTCCAAGCTCCCTCCTGCAACCCTGTAATTCAAACTGTCATTATTCAAACCAATTACTTTTGTTGGCATGGCACCCTATAGGCCCTGGTCTAAAGTAGTGCACTATACTCCCTATAGGCCCTGGTCTAAATTAGTGCACTATACTTCCTATAGGACCTGGTCTAAAGTAGTGCACTATACTCCCTATAGGCCCTGGTCTAAAGTAGTGCACTATACTCCCTATAGGCCCTGGTCTAAAGTAGTGCACTATACTCCCTATAGGCCCTGGTCTAAAGTAGTGCACTATACACCCTATAGGCCCTGGTCTAAAGTAGTGCACTATACTCCCTATAGGCCCTGGTCTAAAGTAGTGCACTATACTCCCTATTGGCCCTGGTCTAAAGTAGTGCACTATACTCCCTATAGGCCCTGGTCTAAAGTAGTGCACTATACTCCCTATAGGACCTGGTCTAAAGTAGTGCACTATACTCCCTATAGGCCCTGGTCTAAAGTAGTGCACTATACACCCTATAGGCCCTGGTCTAAAGTAGTGCACTATACTCCCTATTGGCCCTGGTCTAAAGTAGTGCACTATACTCCCTATAGGCCCTGGTCTAAAGTAGTGCACTATACTCCCTATAGGACCTGGTCTAAAGTAGTGCACTATACTCCCTATAGGCCCTGGTCTAAAGTAGTGCACTATACTCCCTATAGGCCCTGGTCTAAAGTAGTGCACTATACTCCCTATAGGCCCTGGTCTAAAGTAGTGCACTATACTCCCTATAGGCCCTGGTCTAAAGTAGTGCACTATACTCCCTATAGGCCCTGGTCTAAAGTAGTGCACTATACTCCCTATAGGCCCTGGTCTAAAGTAGTGCACTATACTCCCTATAGGCCCTGGTCTAAAGTAGTGCACTATACTCCCTATAGGCCCTGGTCTAAAGTAGTGCACTATACTCCCTATAGGCCCTGGTCTAAAGTAGTGCACTATACTCCCTATAGGACCTGGTCTAAAGTAGTGCACTATACTCTTTATAGGACCTGGTCTAAAGTAGTGCACTATACTCCCTATAGGCCCTGGTCTAAAGTAGTGCACTATACTTCCTATATGCCCTGGTCTAAAGGAGTGCACTATACTCTTTATAGGCCCTGGTCTAAAGTAGTGCACTATACTCCCTATAGGACCTGGTCTAAAGTAGTGCACTATACTCCCTATAGGCCCTGGTCTAAAGTAGTGCACTATACTCTTTATAGGACCTGGTCTAAAGTAGTGCACTATACTCTTTATAGGACCTGGTCTAAAGTAGTGCACTATACTTCCTATAGGCCCTGGTCTAAAGGAGTGCACTATACTCCCTATAGTTCTAGGTCTAAAGTAGTGCACTATACTCCCTATAGGCCCTGGTCTAAAGTAGTGCACTATACTACCTATAGGACCTGGTCTAAAGTAGTGCACTATACTCCCTATAGGCCCTGGTCTAAAGTAGTGCACTATACTCTTTATAGGCCCTGGTCTAAAGTAGTGCACTATACTCTTTATAGGCCCTGGTCTAAAGGAGTGCACTATACTCTTTATAGGACCTGGTCTAAAGTAGTGCACTATACTCTTTAAAGGACCTGGTCTAAAGTAGTGCACTATACTCCCTATAGGTATTGGTCTAAAGTAGTGCACTATACTCCCTATAGGCCCTGGTCTAAAGTAGTGCACTATACTCTTTATAGGACCTGGTCTAAAGTAGTGCACTATACTCCCTATAGGTATTGGTCTAAAGTAGTGCACTATACTCCCTATAGGCCCTGGTCTAAAGTAGTGCACTATACTCTTTATAGGACCTGGTCTAAAGTAGTGCACTATACTCCCTATAGGTATTGGTCTAAAGTAGTGCACTATACTCCCTATAGGCCCTGGTCTAAAGTAGTGCACTATACTCTTTATAGGACCTGGTCTAAAGTAGTGCACTATACTCTTTATAGGACCTGGTCTAAAGTAGTGCACTATACTTCCTATAGGCCCTGGTCTAAAGGAGTGCACTATACTCCCTATAGTTCTAGGTCTAAAGTAGTGCACTATACTCCCTATAGGCCCTGGTCTAAAGTAGTGCACTATACTACCTATAGGACCTGGTCTAAAGTAGTGCACTATACTCCCTATAGGCCCTGGTCTAAAGTAGTGCACTATACTCTTTATAGGCCCTGGTCTAAAGTAGTGCACTATACTCTTTATAGGCCCTGGTCTAAAGGAGTGCACTATACTCTTTATAGGACCTGTTCTAAAGTAGTGCACTATACTCTTTATAGGACCTGGTCTAAAGTAGTGCACTATACTCTTTATAGGACCTGGTCTAAAGTAGTGCACTATACTCCCTATAGTTCCTGGTCTAAAGTAGTGCACTATACTCCCTATAGGTCCTGGTCTAAAGTAGTGCACTATACTCTTTATAGGACCTGGTCTAAAGTAGTGCACTATACTCTTTATAGGACCTGGTCTAAAGTAGTGCACTATACTCTTTATAGGACCTGGTCTAAAGTAGTGCACTATACTCCCTATAGGTATTGGTCTAAAGTAGTGCACTATACTCCCTATAGGTCCTGGTCTAAAGTAGTGCACTATACTCTTTATAGGACCTGGTCTAAAGTAGTGCACTATACTCCCTATAGGTATTGGTCTAAAGTAGTGCACTATACTCCCTATAGGCCCTGGTCTAAAGTAGTGCACTATACTCTTTATAGGACCTGGTCTAAAGTAGTGCACTATACTCCCTATAGGTATTGGTCTAAAGTAGTGCACTATACTCCCTATAGGCCCTGGTCTAAAGTAGTGCACTATACTCTTTATAGGACCTGGTCTAAAGTAGTGCACTATACTCCCTATAGGCCCTGGTCTAAAGTAGTGCACTATACTCCCTATAGGCCCTGGTCTAAAGTAGTGCACTATACTCCCTATAGGCCCTGGTCTAAAGTAGTGCACTATACTCCCTATAGGCCCTGGTCTAAAGTAGTGCACTATACTCCCTATAGGCCCTGTTCTAAAGTAGTGCACTATACTCCCTATAGGCCCTGGTCTAAAGTAGTGCACTATACTCCCTATAGGCCCTGGTCTAAAGTAGTGCACTATACTCCCTATAGGCCCTGGTCTAAAGTAGTGCACTATACTCCCTATAGGACCTGGTCTAAAGTAGTGCACTATACTCTTTATAGGACCTGGTCTAAAGTAGTGCACTATACTCCCTATAGGCCCTGGTCTAAAGTAGTGCACTATACTTCCTATATGCCCTGGTCTAAAGGAGTGCACTATACTCTTTATAGGCCCTGGTCTAAAGTAGTGCACTATACTCCCTATAGGACCTGGTCTAAAGTAGTGCACTATACTCCCTATAGGCCCTGGTCTAAAGTAGTGCACTATACTCTTTATAGGACCTGGTCTAAAGTAGTGCACTATACTCTTTATAGGACCTGGTCTAAAGTAGTGCACTATACTTCCTATAGGCCCTGGTCTAAAGGAGTGCACTATACTCCCTATAGTTCTAGGTCTAAAGTAGTGCACTATACTCCCTATAGGCCCTGGTCTAAAGTAGTGCACTATACTACCTATAGGACCTGGTCTAAAGTAGTGCACTATACTCCCTATAGGCCCTGGTCTAAAGTAGTGCACTATACTCTTTATAGTTCCTGGTCTAAAGTAGTGCACTATACTCTTTATAGGCCCTGGTCTAAAGGAGTGCACTATACTCTTTATAGGACCTGGTCTAAAGTAGTGCACTATACTCTTTAAAGGACCTGGTCTAAAGTAGTGCACTATACTCCCTATAGGTATTGGTCTAAAGTAGTGCACTATACTCCCTATAGGCCCTGGTCTAAAGTAGTGCACTATACTCTTTATAGGACCTGGTCTAAAGTAGTGCACTATACTCCCTATAGGTATTGGTCTAAAGTAGTGCACTATACTCCCTATAGGCCCTGGTCTAAAGTAGTGCACTATACTCTTTATAGGACCTGGTCTAAAGTAGTGCACTATACTCCCTATAGGTATTGGTCTAAAGTAGTGCACTATACTCCCTATAGGCCCTGGTCTAAAGTAGTGCACTATACTCTTTATAGGACCTGGTCTAAAGTAGTGCACTATACTCTTTATAGGACCTGGTCTAAAGTAGTGCACTATACTTCCTATAGGCCCTGGTCTAAAGTAGTGCACTATACTCCCTATAGGTATTGGTCTAAAGTAGTGCACTATACTCCCTATAGGCCCTGGTCTAAAGTAGTGCACTATACTCTTTATAGGACCTGGTCTAAAGTAGTGCACTATACTCTTTATAGGACCTGGTCTAAAGTAGTGCACTATACTCCCTATAGGGCCTGGTCTAAAGGAGTGCACTATACTCCCTATAGGCCCTGGTCTAAAGTAGTGCACTATACTCCCTATAGTTCTAGGTCTAAAGTAGTGCACTATACTCCCTATAGGCCCTGGTCTAAAGTAGTGCACTATACTACCTATAGGACCTGGTCTAAAGTAGTGCACTATACTCCCTATAGGCCCTGGTCTAAAGTAGTGCACTATACTCTTTATAGGCCCTGGTCTAAAGTAGTGCACTATACTCTTTATAGGCCCTGGTCTAAAGGAGTGCACTATACTCTTTATAGGACCTGTTCTAAAGTAGTGCACTATACTCTTTATAGGACCTGGTCTAAAGTAGTGCACTATACTCTTTATAGGACCTGGTCTAAAGTAGTGCACTATACTCCCTATAGTTCCTGGTCTAAAGTAGTGCACTATACTCCCTATAGGTCCTGGTCTAAAGTAGTGCACTATACTCTTTATAGGACCTGGTCTAAAGTAGTGCACTATACTCTTTATAGGACCTGGTCTAAAGTAGTGCACTATACTCTTTATAGGACCTGGTCTAAAGTAGTGCACTATACTCCCTATAGGTATTGGTCTAAAGTAGTGCACTATACTCCCTATAGGTCCTGGTCTAAAGTAGTGCACTATACTCTTTATAGGACCTGGTCTAAAGTAGTGCACTATACTCCCTATAGGTATTGGTCTAAAGTAGTGCACTATACTCCCTATAGGCCCTGGTCTAAAGTAGTGCACTATACTCTTTATAGGACCTGGTCTAAAGTAGTGCACTATACTCCCTATAGGTATTGGTCTAAAGTAGTGCACTATACTCCCTATAGGCCCTGGTCTAAAGTAGTGCACTATACTCTTTATAGGACCTGGTCTAAAGTAGTGCACTATACTCCCTATAGGTATTGGTCTAAAGTAGTGCACTATACTCCCTATAGGCCCTGGTCTAAATTAGTGCACTATACTCCCTATAGGCATTGGTCTAAAGTAGTGCACTATACTCCCTATAGGCCCTGGTCTAAAGTAGTGCACTATACTCCCTATAGGCCCTGGTCTAAAGTAGTGCACTATACTCCCTATAGGCCCTGGTCTAAAGGAGTGCACTATACTCCCTATAGTTCCTGGTCTAAAGTAGTGCACTATACTCTTTATAGGACCTGGTCTAAAGGAGTGCACTATACTCCCTATAGTTCCTGGTCTAAAGTAGTGCACTATACTCCCTATAGGCCCTGGTCTAAAGTAGTGCACTATACTCCCTATAGGCCCTGGTCTGAAGGAGTGCACTATACTCCCTACAGTTCCTGGTCTAAAGTAGTGCACTATACTCCCTATAGGGCCTGGTCTAAAGTAGTGCACTATACTCCCTATAGGGCCTGGTCTAAAGTAGTGCACTATACTCCCTATTGGTCCTGGTCTAAAGTAGTGCACTATACTCTTTATAGGACCTGGTCTAAAGTAGTGCACTATACTCTTTATAGGACCTGGTCTAAAGTAGTGCACTATACTCCCTATAGGCCCTGGTCTAAAGTAGTGCACTATACTCTTTATAGGACCTGGTCTAAAGTAGTGCACTATACTCTTTATAGGACCTGGTCTAAAGTAGTGCACTATACTCCCTATAGGTATTGGTCTAAAGTAGTGCACTATACTCCCTATAGGCCCTGGTCTAAATTAGTGCACTATACTCCCTATAGGCATTGGTCTAAAGTAGTGCACTATACTCCCTATAGGCCCTGGTCTAAAGTAGTGCACTATACTCCCTATAGGCCCTGGTCTAAAGTAGTGCACTATACTCCCTATAGGCATTGGTCTAAAGTATTGCACTATACTCCCTATAGGCCCTGGTCTAAAGTAGTGCACTATACTCCCTATAGTTCCTGGTCTAAAGTAGTGCACTATACTCCCTATAGGCCCTGGTCTAAAGGAGTGCACTATACTCCCTATAGTTCCTGGTCTAAAGTAGTGCACTATACTCCCTATAGGGCCTGGTCTAAAGTAGTGCACTATACTCCCTATAGGTCCTGGTCTAAAGTAGTGCACTATACTCCCTATTGGTCCTGGTCTAAAGTAGTGCACTATACTCTTTATAGGACCTGGTCTAAAGGAGTGCACTATACTCCCTATAGTTCCTGGTCTAAAGTAGTGCACTATACTCCCTATAGGCCCTGGTCTAAAGTAGTGCACTATACTCCCTATAGGCCCTGGTCTGAAGGAGTGCACTATACTCCCTACAGTTCCTGGTCTAAAGTAGTGCACTATACTCCCTATAGGGCCTGGTCTAAAGTAGTGCACTATACTCCCTATAGGTCCTGGTCTAAAGTAGTGCACTATACTCCCTATTGGTCCTGGTCTAAAGTAGTGCACTATACTCTTTATAGGACCTGGTCTAAAGTAGTGCACTATACTCTTTATAGGACCTGGTCTAAAGTAGTGCACTATACTCCCTATAGGCCCTGGTCTAAAGTAGTGCACTATACTCTTTATAGGACCTGGTCTAAAGTAGTGCACTATACTCCCTATAGGTATTGGTCTAAAGTAGTGCACTATACTCCCTATAGGCCCTGGTCTAAAGTAGTGCACTATACTCTTTATAGGACCTGGTCTAAAGTAGTGCACTATACTCCCTATAGGTATTGGTCTAAAGTAGTGCACTATACTCCCTATAGGCCCTGGTCTAAAGTAGTGCACTATACTCTTTATAGGACCTGGTCTAAAGTAGTGCACTATACTCCCTATAGGTATTGGTCTAAAGTAGTGCACTATTCTCCCTATAGGCCCTGGTCTAAATTAGTGCACTATACTCCCTATAGGCATTGGTCTAAAGTAGTGCACTATACTCCCTATAGGCCCTGGTCTAAAGTAGTGCACTATACTCCCTATAGGCCCTGGTCTAAAGTAGTGCACTATACTCCCTATAGGCCCTGGTCTAAAGGAGTGCACTATACTCCCTATAGGCCCTGGTCTAAAGGAGTGCACTATACTCCCTATAGTTCCTGGTCTAAAGTAGTGCACTATACTCCCTATAGTGTTAGGGTGCGTGAATGAGGACCCAAAAGCGAATTAACGTAAACAGAGCTTCTTTAATAACGAAACATACGTAGGCTCAGATGGACCGGCAGATTCCGACAGGACAGGACAAGGTTGCAGCAAACATGACGATAGTCTGGTTCAGGCATGAGTAACACAAACGAGAATCCGACAAAGACAGGAGCAGAAACAGAGAGAGATATAGAGACCTAATCAGAGGGAAAAAGGGAACAGGTGGGAAAAGGGGTGAATGAGGTAGTCAGAGAAGACAAGGAACAGCTGGGGGAAAGAGGGGAAGAACGGTAACCTAGTACGACCAGCAGAGGGAGACAGGGTGAAGAGAAAGGACAGAAACAAGACACAACATGACAATACATGACAGTACCCCCCCACTCACCGAGCGCCTCCTGGCGCACTCGAGGAGGAAACCTGGCGGCAACGGAGGAAATCATCAATCAGCGAACGGTCCAGCACGTCCCGAGAGGGAACCCAACTCCTCTCCTCAGGACCGTACCCCTCCCAATCCACTAAGTACTGATGACCACGGCCCCGAGGACGCATGTCCAAAATCTTATGGACCCTGTAGATAGGTGCGCCCTCGACAAGGATGGGGGGGGGGGGGGGAAGACGAGCGGGGGCGCGAAGAACGGGCTTAACACAGGAGACATGGAAGACCGGGTGGACGCGACGAAGATATCGCGGAAGAAGAAGTCGCACTGCGACAGGATTAATGACCTGAGAAATACGGAACGGACCAATGAACCGCGGGGTCAACTTGCGAGAAGCCGTCTTAAGGGGAAGGTTCTGAGTGGAGAGCCAAACTCTCTGACCGCGACAATATCTAGGACTCTTAGTTCTACGCTTATTAGCAGCTCTCACAGTCTGCGCCCTATAACGGCAAAGTGCAGACCTGACCCTCTTCCAGGTGCGCTCGCAACGTTGGACAAAAGCCTGAGCGGAGGGGACGCTGGACTCGGCGAGCTGAGATGAGAACAGCGGAGGCTGGTACCCGAGGCTACTCTGAAAGGGAGATAGCCCGGTCGCAGACGAAGGAAGTGAGTTGTGGGCGTATTCTGCCCAGGGGAGCTGTTCTGACCAAGACGCAGGGTTACGAAAAGAAAGACTGCGTAAGATGCGACCAATAGTCTGATTGGCCCGTTCTGCTTGACCGTTAGACTGGGGGTGAAAGCCGGAAGAGAGACTGACGGAAGCCCCAATCAAACGACAAAACTCCCTCCAAAATTGAGACGTGAATTGCGGACCTCTGTCCGAAACGACGTCTGACGGAAGGCCATGAATTCTGAAAACATTCTCGATGATGATTTGTGCCGTCTCTTTAGCAGAAGGAAGCTGTCGAGGGCGGATACCTCCCAGTTGCATAGGCTCAGCACCCGAGCCGGCAGAGGAAGATGGTAGTGATGCGGAGAGGGGGGCAACGGAGAATGCGAGCTCCTTTCCACGAGCTCGGTGACGAAGATCAACCCGTCGCTCAATGCGAATAGCGAGTTCAATCAAGGAATCCACGCTGGAAGGAACCTCCCGGGAGAGAATCTCATCCTTTACCTCTGCGCGGAGACCCTCCAGAAAACGAGCGAGCAAAGCCGGCTCGTTCCAGCCACTGGAGGCAGCAAGAGTGCGAAACTCAATAGAGTAGTCTGTTATGGATCGATTACCTTGACATAGGGAAGACAGGACCCTGGAAGCCTCCTCCCCAAAAACAGATCGATCAAAAACCCGTATCATCTCCTCCTTAAAGTCCTGATACTGGTTAGTACACTCAGCCCTTGCCTCCCAGATTGCCGTGCCCCACTCACGAGCCCGTCCAGTAAGGAGAGATATGACGTAGGCGACACGAGCAGTGCTCCTGGAGTAAGTGTTGGGCTGGAGAGAAAACACAATATCACACTGGGTGAGGAACGAGCGGCATTCAGTGGGCTCCCCAGAGTAACACGGCGGGTTATTGATTCTGGGCTCCGGAGATTCGAAAGCCCTGGAAGTGGCCGGTGGATCGAGGCGGAGATGGTGAACCTGTTCTGTGAGATTGGAGACTTGGGTGGCCAGGGTCTCAACGGCATGTCGAGCAGCAGACAATTCCTGCTCGTGTCTGCCTAGCATCGCTCCCTGGATCTCGACGGCTGAGTGGAGAGGATCCGAAGTCGCTGGGTCCATTCTTGGTCGGATTCTTCTGTTAGGGTGCGTGAATGAGGACCCAAAAGCGAATTAACGTAAACAGAGCTTCTTTAATAACGAAACATACGTAGGCTCAGATGGACCGGCAGATTCCGACAGGACAGGACAAGGTTGCAGCAAACATGACGATAGTCTGGTTCAGGCATGAGTAACACAAACGAGAATCCGACAAAGACAGGAGCAGAAACAGAGAGAGATATAGAGACCTAATCAGAGGGAAAAAGGGAACAGGTGGGAAAAGGGGTGAATGAGGTAGTCAGAGAAGACAAGGAACAGCTGGGGGAAAGAGGGGAAGAACGGTAACCTAGTACGACCAGCAGAGGGAGACAGGGTGAAGAGAAAGGACAGAAACAAGACACAACATGACAATACATGACATATAGGGCCTGGTCTAAAGTAGTGCACTATACTCCCTATAGGTCCTGGTCTAAAGTAGTGCACTATACTCCCTATTGGTCCTGGTCTAAAGTAGTGCATTATACTCCCTATAGGCCCTGGTCCAAAGTAGTGCACTATACTCCCTACAGTTCCTGGTCTAAAGTAGTGCACTATACTTCCTATAGGCCCTGGTCTAAAGGAGTGCACTATACTCCCTATAGTTCTAGGTCTAAAGTAGTGCACTATACTCCCTATAGGCCCTGGTCTGAAGGTGTGCACTATACTCCCTATAGGCCCTGGTCTAAAGTAGTGCACTATACTCCCTATAGGCCCTGGTCTAAAGTAGTGCACTATACTTCCTATAGGCCCTTGTCTAAAGTAGTGCACTATACTCCCTATAGGTCCTGGTCTAAAGTAGTGCACTACATAGGGAATTAGGGTGCCATAGGGCCCTGGTCTAAAGTAGTGCACGATATAGGGAATAGGGTGCCATTTAGGATGTACACTGTGTGGAATGGTAGGTATGATATTTCAAACCCCTCCTCCGTCAGGTTCTGTATGGAGTATAAGATGGAGTCTCTGACTACCCACTGTACGGTGGAGAACAGACCACACGCCCTCTGGATGCAGTACCTACGTGAGGGCTACACGGTGTGTGTGGCGTGCCAACCCCCCGCCATGCGTAACCATAGCGGCAGCTGCCAGGGAGACGGACAAGAATCCAACAGGTACGGAGTCACGGACGGATCATTTTTTAAAGACGTTTGGTATTATAAAGAAAGTCATGTAAGCCTTGTTCGAGTCAGTGCAGCTATGTAGTTGTATGTTGTATGTTGTATGTTGTATGTTGTAGTTAGGCTTTGATGTCCAAGCCCCTGGAAATGGCACTAGTTGATTGATCATACGTTATTACATGTGTCAATGTGTAGACTATATGAGATCGTATATTCTTAGTTTGTATATTCTATATCTGTATTCTTAGTTTGTGGTAACATTTGACTGGTGCACGAGTTTATCCAAACAGTTGCATAGATGAAGACTAGTCTAGTCAGGATAGGATACATTTGTTATTATTATATATTTTTTTAACTGAAAGGTGAAAAATGTTTTCACACACAGTAGTTGTGTTGTCGTCAGCGTGATCTTTGTGCTGCAGTGGATTTGACCCCTCACCACTCCTGTTAGAATGACCTTTCCGAACATGTATATGTAAATATATATGTAGACATGTAAATATATATGTAGATATGTAAATATATATGTGTATATATGTAAATATATATGTAGATATGTAAATATATATGTGTATATGTGTAAATATATATGTAGATATGTAAATATATATGTGTATATGTGTAAATATATATGTAGATATGTAAATATATATGTGTATATGTGTAAATATATATGTATATATGTAAACATATATGTGTATATATGTAAATATATATGTATATATGTGTATATATGTATGTATTTCCCCTGGTATCTCCAGGTCCTTTAACCCTGTGTATCATGGACTGCCTCCACCAGTCCAGTATTATTGGTTTTGTCAGAAGTATTGAACGACTATAGAGGAAAATAAAAACAGGTGTTCTTAGTGGAAAAGTGTCTATTGTTCTGTGAGGAGCTGCTCCATTGGCTGGCTGTCAGCCATATTAACCCATGACCTGTGAGGAGCTGCTCCATTGGCTGGCTGTCAGCCATATTAACCAATGTCCTGTGAGGAGCTGCTCCATTGGCTGGCTGTCAGCCATATTAACCAATGACCTGTGAGGAGCTGCTCCATTGGCTGGCTGTCAGCCATATTAACCAATGACCTGTGAGGAGCTGCTCCATTGGCTGGCTGTCAGCCATATTAACCAATGACCTGTGAGGAGCTGCTCCATTGGCTGGCTGTCAGCCATATTAACCAATGACCTGTGAGGAGCTGCTCCATTGGCAGGCTGTGGGCCATACTAACCAATGACCTGTGAGGAGTTGCTCCATAGGCAGGCTGTGGGCCATACTAACCAATGACCTGTGAGGAGCTGCTCCATAGGCAGGCTATGGGCCATACTAACCAATGACCTGTGAGGAGCTGCTCCATAGGCAGGCTGTGGGCCATACTAACCTGTGAGGAGCTGCTCCATAGGCTGGCTGTGGGCCATACTAACCTGTGTCCTGTGAAGAGCTGCTCCATAGGCAGGCTGTGGGCCATACTAACCTATGACCTGTGTGTTTTACAGTGAGGAGCTGCTCCATTGGCAGGCTGTGGGCCATACTAACCTGCGTCCTGTGTGTTTTACAGTGAGGAGCTGCTCCATTGGCAGGCTGTGGGGAACTCTGGCTGTCGAGGAACGTGGAAGAAGGTCCAGAGAACAGCATACTGCTCCTGTCCTCACGTCCACAGCTTCCTATTCATATAAACACACAGGAAGTCTTACTTGCGGTCCTACTTGCAACCTTATTCCCTATATGGTGCACTGCTTTAGACCAGAACCCTATGGCACCCTATTCCCTATATAGTGCACTACTTTAGACCAGAGCCCTATGGCACCCTATTCCCTATATAGTGCACTACTTTAGACCAGAGTCCTATGGCACCCTATTCCCTACATAGTGCACTACTTTAGACCAGAGCCCTATGGCACCCTATTCCCTATGTAGTGCACTACTTTAGACCAGTCAAACAGTATCCTTGTCCTAGAGAGACGTACATGGTTGACACAGCGTCACCCCAGGGTAAGGCCAACACGAAACACAGCCCTTCTTCTACGGGCTTCTAAAATCCCCTATGGGGAAAAATTAATGAGGGGAAAAAAATGATTGGATCCATTTTTGACGCTAGGTTTTTATGATAATTATAGGGCTCTGGTCAACAGTAGGGAATAGGGTGACTGGTAATATATAGGGCTGTGGTCAACAGTAGGGAATAGGGTGACTGGTAATATATAGGGCTCTGGATAGGGTGACTGGTAGTCTATAGGGCTGTGGTCAACAGTAGGGAATAGGGTGACTGGTAATATATAGGGCTCTGGTCAACAGTAGGAAAGAGGGTGACTGGTAATATATAGGGCTCTGGATAGGGTGACTGGTAGTCTATAGGGCTGTGGTCAACAGTAGGGAATAGGGTGACTGGTAATATATAGGGCTCTGGTCAACAGTAGGGAAGAGGGTGACTGGTACTCCATAGGGCTCTGGTCAACAGTAGGGAATAGGGTGACTGGTAATATATAGGGCTCTGGTCAACAGCAGGGAATAGGGTGACTGGTAATCTATAGGGCTCTGGTCAACAGTAGGGAATAGGGTGACTGGTAGTCCATAGGGCTCTGGTCAACAGTAGGGAAGAGGGTGACTGGTAATATATAGGGCTCTGGTCAACAGTAGGGAGTAGGGTGACTGGTAATCTATAGGGCTCTGGTCAACAGTAGGGAATAGGGTGACTGGTAGTCTATAGGGCTCTGGTCAACAGTAGGGAATAGGGTGACTGGTAATATATAGGGCTCTGGTCAACAGTAGGGAATAGGGTGACTGGTAGTCTATAGGGCTCTGGTCAACAGTAGGGAATAGGGTGACTGGTAATCTATAGGGCTCTGGTCAACAGTAGGGAATAGGGTGACTGGTAGTCTATAGGGCTCTGGTCAACAGTAGGGAATAGGGTGACTGGTAATATATAGGGCTGTGGTCAACAGTAGGGAATAGGGTGACTGGTAATCTATAGGGCTCTGGTCAACAGTAGGGAATAGGGTGACTGGTAATATATAGGGCTGTGGTCAACAGTAGGGAATAGGGTGACTGATAATCTATAGGGCTCTGGTCAACAGTAGGGAATAGGGTGACTGGTAATATATAGGGCTGTGGTCAACAGTAGGGAATAGGGTGACTGGTAATCTATAGGGCTGTGGTCAACAGTAGGGAATAGGGTGACTGGTAATCTATAGGGCTCTGGTCAACAGTAGGGAATAGGGTGACTGGTAATATATAGGGCTGTGGTCAACAGTAGGGAATAGGGTGACTGGTAATCTATAGGGCTCTGGTCAACAGTAGGGAATAGGGTGACTGGTAATATATAGGGCTGTGGTCAACAGTAGGGAATAGGGTGACTGGTAATCTATAGGGCTCTGGTCAACAGTAGGGAATAGGGTGACTGGTAGTCTATATGGCTCTGGTCAACAGTAGGGAATAGGGTGACTGGTAGTCTATAGGGCTTTGGTCAACAGTAGGGAATAGGGTGACTGGTAGTCTATAGGGCTCTGGTCAACAGTAGGGAATAGGGTGACTGGTAGTCTATAGGGCTTTGGTCAACAGTAGGGAATAGGGTGACTGGTAATCTATAGGGCTGTGGTCAACAGTAGGGAATAGGGTGACTGGTAATATATAGGGCTGTGGTCAACAGTAGGGAATAGGGTGACTGGTAATCTATAGGGCTCTGGTCAACAGTAGGGAATAGGGTGACTGGTAATATATAGGGCTCTGGATAGGGTGACTGGTAGTCTATAGGGCTCTGGTCAACAGTAGGGAATAGGGTGACTGGTACTCCATAGGTCTCTGGTCAACAGTAGGGAATAGGGTGACTGGTACTCCATAGGGCTCTGGTCAACAGTAGGGAATAGGGTGACTGGTAATCTATAGGGCTCTGGTCAACAGTAGAGAATAGGGTGACTGGTACTCCATAGGTCTCTGGTCAACAGTAGAGAATAGGGTGACTGGTACTCCATAGGTCTCTGGTCAACAGTAGAGAATAGGGTGACTGGTACTCCATAGGTCTCTGGTCAACAGTAGAGAATAGGGTGACTGGTACTCCATAGGGCTCTGGTCAACAGTAGGGAATAGGGTGACTGGTACTCTATAGGGCTCTGGTCAACAGTAGGGAATAGGGTGACTGGTACTCCATAGGGCTCTGGTCAACAGTAGGGAATAGGGTGACTGGTACTCCATAGGGCTCTGGTCAACAGTAGGGAATAGGGTGACTGGTAGTCTATAGGGCTCTGGTCAACAGTAGGGAATAGGGTGACTGGTAGTCTATAGGGCTCTGGTCAACAGTAGGGAATAGGGTGACTGGTAGTCTATATGGCTCTGGTCAACAGTAGGGAATAGGGTGACTGGTAGTCTATAGGGCTTTGGTCAACAGTAGGGAATAGGGTGACTGGTAGTCTATAGGGCTCTGGTCAACAGTAGGGAATAGGGTGACTGGTAGTCTATAGGGCTTTGGTCAACAGTAGGGAATAGGGTGACTGGTAATCTAAAGGGCTCTCGATAGGGTGACTGGTAATCTATAGGGCTCTGGTCAACAGTAGGGAATAGGGTGACTGGTACTCCATAGGGCTCTGGTCAACAGTAGGGAATAGGGTGACTGTTAATCTAAAGGGCTCTCGATAGGGTGACTGGTAATCTATAGGGCTCTGGTCAACAGTAGGGAATAGGGTGACTGGTAATATATAGGGCTCTGGATAGGGTGACTGGTAATATATAGGGCTCTGGTCAACAGTAGGGAATAGGGTGACTGGTAATATATAGGGCTCTCTGGTCAACAGTAGGGAATAGGGTGACTGGTAATCTATAGGGCTCTGGTCAACAGTAGGGAATAGGGTGACTGGTAGTCTATAGGGCTCTGGTCAACAGTAGGGAATAGGGTGACTGGTAGTCTATAGGGCTCTGGTCAACAGTAGGGAATAGGGTGACTGGTACTCCATAGGGCTCTGGTCAACAGTAGGGAATAGGGTGACTGGTAATCTATAGGGCTCTGGTCAACAGTAGGGAATAGGGTGGCATTTTGGACACAAGTCATATCCACACCAAAACAACACACAATCAAAGTTATGCATCTTTATTTAATGAAATCAGTTTGTTAAAACTATTGTTGTAAGAACATTTGAGTAACTTTTCTATGTACAGACAACCGCATGACATTCCACAATGATAGATTGAACTAATTTACTATACACAATGCTGCTTTTCTATTGTCACTCTTAATATTGCAGAAATAAAACACACTATTTAAAAGAAATTTTAAAAAATGATGCAAGACATTTAACAATGTTTTTTTTTCTTCTCATTTTTATCAAACATTTAGTTTGATGGTTTTAAGCTTTGTGTGTTTTAGTTATTGACAGTTAGAAGCTATGATTAGAAGCTATGATTGATTAGTTAACTAGAGGTTATACATGGTTTTGCAAAAATGGTAATCTACTGTACAAGTTTTCAAGCTGTGCTTGTCCTCAGCAGGATAAACAGCTCCCTCTGCTGGTTACTGGTAGTAATAACACAATCACAACAGCAATTTCCTCAACAATACTCATTTGCATTGAAGCAGCATGCTAACAAAAGCCCGGGATTCAATCCGATCGCTGGTTGTAGACAATGCAGCTTTTAAAGGCAAGATTCTCGCGTTTGTGGAGATCGAATTCATGGTAAACTGTGCATATGTCAGCTAAATTGGAAAATGACCTTAAATCGGATTGAATCCCAGCCTTAGTCACACTCAGTGACAACTCTGGAAATACAAAGACCCAGAAGCGTAAAGTACAATTCCTTCTGTAACCGTGAGTGACTAATGGTCTGGCTTAAACATAGCTTTACAGTTAGACTCAGCTAAGTGAAGAGCAGCACCGCAGATATTAAGATGAGCGATATGCAACCGTCCGCTCTTAACACAGCCACAAATCTGTACAGGTGCATGGGTTCCCTTCACGCGTGGAAGCCAGGACACCAAAACAGCGGAGAAGTTGAGCCTCGTGCTTCAACTCTCTTAGTTGTTGCGGAAATTGACCCCCCCAATGCGGTTTACTTTCTGCATGTAGGTCATATTGCTGAGTTTACCTTTAAGAGGAATCCAGGGGATAGAACAACACCACTAACAGTAGGTTATGTAAACACCTGCGTCCAGAACAGACCAGAAGACCCAGTCAACACCACTAACAGTAGGTTATATAAACACCTGAGTCCAGAACAAACCAGAAGACCCAGTCAACACCACTAACAGTAGGTTATGTAAACACCTGAGTCCAGAACAGACCAGAAGACCCAGTCAATACCACTAACAGTAGGTTATGTAAACACCTGAGTCCAGAACAGATCAGAAGACCCAGTCAACACCACTAAGAGTAGGTTATGTAAACACCTGAGTCCAGAACAAACCAGAAGACTCAGTCAATACCACTAACAGTAGGTTATGTAAACACCTGAGTCCAGAACAGACCAGAAGACCCAGTCAACACCACTAACAGTAGGTTATGTAAACACCTGAGTCCAGAACAGATCAGAAGACCCAGTCAATAAAACTTGGCATTGCCGTGTGGTAGCAGAGAGAACAGTCTTTGACTAGGGTGGCTGGAGTCTTTGACAACTTTTAGGGCCTTCCTCAAACACTGCCTGGTGTAGAGGTCCTGGATGGCAGGAAGCTTGGCCCCGGTGATGTACTGGGCCGTACGCACTACCCTCTATAGTGCCTTGCATTCGGAGGCCGAGCAGTTGCCATACCAGGCAGTGACGCAACCCGTCATGATGCTCTCGATGGTGCAGCTGTAGAACCTTTTGAGGATCTGAGGACCATGACAAATCTTTTCAGTCTCCTGAGGGGGAATAGGTTTTGTCGTGCCCTCTTCACGACTGTCTTGGTGTGTTTGGACCATGATAGTTTGTTGATGTGGACGCCAAGGAACTTGAAGCTCTCAACCTGCTCCACGACAGCCCCATTGATGAGAATGGGTGTGTGCTCGGTCCTCCTTTTCCTGTAGTCCACAATCATCTCCTTTGTCTTGATCACATTGAGGGAGAGGTTGTTGTCCTGGCATCACACGGTCAGGTCTCTGACCTCCTCCTTATATGCTGTCTCATCCTTGTCAGTGATCAGGCCTACCACTGTTGTGTCATCAGCAAACTTAATGATGGTGTTGCAGTCGTGCCTGGCCATGCAGTCACGAGTGAACAGGGAGTACAGGAGGGGGCTTAGCACGCACCCCTGAGGGTCCCCCGTATTGAGGATCAGCATGGCGGATTTGTTGTTACCTACCCTTACCACCTGGGGGCGGCCCGTCAGCAAGTCCAGGATCCATTTGTAGAGGGAGGTGTTTAGTCCTAGGGTCCTTAACTTAGTGATGAGCTTTGAGGGTACTATGGTGTTGAATGCTGAGCTGTAGTCAATGAACAGCATTCTCACATAGGTGTTCCTTTTGTCCAGGTGGGAAAGGGCAGTGTGACCACATGTACAGGCTTAATGACTACATGTACAGGCTTAATGACTACATGTACAGGCTTAATGACTACATGTACAGGCTTAATGACTACATGTACAGGCTTAATGACTACATGTACAGGCTTAAGTTAATGACTACATGTACAGGCTTAATGACTACAGTCGTAATGACTACATGTACAGGCTTAATGACTACAGGCTTAATGACTACATGTACAGGCTTAATGACCACATGTACAGGCTTAATGACTACATGTACAGGCTTAATGACTACAGGCTTAATGACTACAGGCTTAATGACTACATGTACAGGCTTAATTTTTTATTTTTTTATTTTTTATTTTTTATTTCACCTTTATTTAACCAGGTAGGCTAGTTGAGAACAAGTTCTCATTTGCAACTGCGACCTGGCCAAGATAAGGCATAGCAGTGTGAACAGACAACACAGAGTTACACATGGAGTAAACAATTAACAAGTCAATAACACAGTAGAAAAAAGGAAAGTCTATATATACATTGTGTGCAAAAGGCATGAGAAGGTAGGCAAATAATTACAATTATGCAGATTAACACTGGAGTGATAAATGATCAGAAGGTTATGTACAGGTAGAGATATTGGTGTGCAAAAGAGCAGAAAAATAAATAAATAAAAACAGTATGGGGATGAGGTAGGTGAAAATGGGTGGGCTATTTACCAATAGACTATGTACAGCTGCAGCGATCGGTTAGCTGCTCAGATAGCAGATGTTTGAAGTTGGTGAGGGAGATAAAAGTCTCCAACTTCAGCGATTTTTGCAATTCGTTCCAATCACAGGCAGCAGAGAACTGGAACGAAAGGCGGCCAAATGAGGTGTTGGCTTTAGGGATGATCAGTGAGATACACCTGCTGGAGCGCGTGCTACGGATGGGTGTTGCCATCGTAACCAGTGAACTGAGATAAGGCGGAGCTTTACCTAGCATGGACTTGTAGATGACCTGGAGCCAGTGGGTCTGGCGACGAATATGTAGCGAGGGCCAGCCGACTAGAGCATACAAGTCGCAGTGGTGGGTGGTATAAGGTGCTTTAGTGACAAAACGGATGGCACTGTGATAAACTGCATCCAGTTTGCTGAGTAGAGTGTTGGAAGCAATTTTGTAGATGACGTCGCCGAAGTCGAGGATCGGTAGGATAGTCAGTTTTACTAGGGTAAGTTTGGCGGCGTGAGTGAAGGAGGCTTTGTTGCGGAATAGAAAGCCGACTCTTGATTTGATTTTCGATTGGAGATGTTTGATATGGGTCTGGAAGGAGAGTTTAGAGTCTAGCCAGACACCTAGGTACTTATAGATGTCCACATATTCAAGGTCGGAACCATCCAGGGTGGTGATGCTGGTCAGGCGTGCGGGTGCAGGCAGCGAACGGTTGAAAAGCATGCATTTGGTTTTACTAGCGTTTAAGAGCAGTTGGAGGCCACGGAAGGAGTGCTGTATGGCATTGAAGCTCGTTTGGAGGTTAGATAGCACAGTGTCCAAGGACGGGCCGGAAGTATATAGAATGGTGTCGTCTGCGTAGAGGTGGATCAGGGAATCGCCCGCAGCATGAGAAACATCATTGATATATACAGAGAAAAGAGTCGGCCCGAGAATTGAACCCTGTGGCACCCCCATAGAGACTGCCAGAGGACCGGACAGCATGCCCTCCGATTTGACACACTGAACTCTGTCTGCAAAGTAATTGGTGAACCAGGCAAGGCAGTCATCCGAAAAACCGAGGCTACTGAGTCTGCCGATAAGAATACGGTGATTGACAGAGTCGAAAGCCTTGGCAAGGTCTATGAAGACGGCTGCACAGTACTGTCTTTTATCGATGGCGGTTATGATATCGTTTAGTACCTTGAGCGTGGCTGAGGTACATCCGTGACCGGCTCGGAAACCAGATTGCACAGCGGAGAAGGTACGGTGGGATTCAAGATGGTCAGTGATCTGTTTGTTGACTTGGCTTTCGAAGACCTTAGATAGGCAGGGCAGGATGGATATTGGTCTGTAACAGTTTGGGTCCAGGGTGTCGCCCCCTTTGAAGAGGGGGATGACTGCGGCAGCTTTCCAATCCTTGGGGATCTCAGACGATATGAAAGAGAGGTTGAACAGGCTGGTTACAGGGGTTGCGACAATGGCGGCGGATAGTTTCAGGAATAGAGGGTCCAGATTGTCAAGCCCAGCTGATTTGTACGGGTCCAGGTTTTGCAGCTCTTTCAGAACATCTGCTATCTGGATTTGGGTAAAGGAGAACCTGGAGAGGCTTGGGCGAGTAGCTGCGGGGGGGGGGGGAGCTGTTGGACGAGGTTGGAGTAGCCAGGCGGAAGGCATGGCCAGCCGTTGAGAAATGCTTGTTGAAGTTTTCGATAATCATGGATTTATCGGTGGTGACCGTGTTACCTAGCCTCAGTGCAGTGGGCAGCTGGGAGGAGGTGCTCTTGTTCTCCATGGACTTCACAGTGTCCCAGAACTTTTTGGAGTTGGAGCTACAAGATGCAAACTTCTGCCTGAAGAAGTTGGCTTTAGCTTTCCTGACTGACTGTGTGTATTGGTTCCTGACTTCCCTGAACAGTTGCATATCGCGGGGACTGTTCGATGTTAGTGCAGTCCGCCACAGGATGTTTTTGTGCTGGTCGAGGGCAGTCAGGTCTGGAGTGAACCAGGGGCTATATCTGTTCTTAGTTCTGCATTTTTTGAACGGAGCATGCTTATCTAAAATGGTGAGGAAGTTACTTTTAAAGAAAGACCAGGCATCCTCAACTGACGGGATGAGGTCAATGTCCTTCCAGGATACCCGGGCCAGGTCGATTAGAAAGGCCTGCTCACAGAAGTGTTTTAGGGAGCGTTTGACAGTGATGAGGGGTGGTCGTTTGACTGCGGCTCCATAGCGGATACAGGCAATGAGGCAGTGATCGCTGAGATCCTGGTTGAAGACAGCGGAGGTGTATTTGGAGGGCCAGTTGGTCAGGATGACGTCAATGAGGGTGCCCTTGTTTACAGAGTTAGGGTTGTACCTGGTGGGTTCCTTGATGATTTGAGTGAGATTGAGGGCATCTAGCTTAGATTGTAGGACTGCCGGGGTGTTAAGCATATCCCAGTTTAGGTCACCTAACAGAACAAACTCTGAAGCTAGATGGGGGGCGATCAATTCACAAATGGTGTCCAGGGCACAGCTGGGAGCTGAGGGGGGTCGGTAGCAGGCGGCAACAGTGAGAGACTTATTTCTGGAGAGAGTAATTTTCAAAATTAGTAGTTCGAACTGTTTGGGTATGGACCTGGAAAGTATGACATTACTTTGCAGGCTATCTCTGCAGTAGACTGCAACTCCTCCTCCTTTGGCAGTTCTATCTTGACGGAAGATGTTATAGTTGGGTATGGAAATCTCAGAATTTTTGGTGGCCTTCCTGAGCCAGGATTCAGACACGGCAAGGACATCAGGGTTAGCAGAGTGTAATAGAGCAGTGAGTAAGACAAACTTAGGGAGGAGGCTTCTGATGTTGACATGCATGAAACCAAGGCTTTTTCGATCACAGAAGTCAACAAATGAGGGTGCCTGGGGACATGCAGGGCCTGGGTTTACCTCCACATCACCCGCGGAACAGAGAAGGAGTAGTATGAGGGTGCGGCTGAAGGCTATCAAAACTGGTCGCCTAGGGCGTTGGGGACAGAGAATAAGAGGAGCAGGTTTCTGGGCATGGTAGAATATATTCAGGGCATAATGCGCAAACAGGGGTATGGTGGGGTGCGGGTACAACGGAGGTAAGCCCAGGCACTGGGTGATGATGAGAGAGGTTGTATCTCTGGACATGCTGGTTGTAATGGGTGAGGTCACCGCATGTGTGGGGGGTGGGACAAAGGAGGTAACAGGGGTATAAAGAGTGGAACTAGGGGCTCCATTGTAAACTAAAACAATGATAACTAACCTGCACAACAGTATACAAGGCATATTGACATTTGAGAAAGACATACAGCGAGGCATACAGTAATCACAGGTGTTGAATTGGGAGAGCTAGCTAAAACAGTAGGTGAGACAACAGCTAATCAGCTAGCACAACAACAGCAGGTAGAATGGCGATTGATTAGGCAGAGAGGGTCGGATTAACTACACACAGAGCCTAAGTGCGGCTGGGGCCGACAGATAAAACATAAACAAGCAGAATGGATTACCGTGATTAATGGACAGTCCAGCATGCATCAGCTATGTAGCCAAGTGATCAGTGTCCAAGGGGCAGCGGTGGATGGGGCAGGGAAGCTGGACTGGCGAGTGTTATCCAGGTTAGAAAACTAACAATGACCAAATAGCTTGTAGCCAGTTAGCTGGTTAGCTTCTGGAGGTTCTTGAGTGTGTTCTAAGAATGTAAAGATAATAGCGATTCCGTATCACATTGGGTGAGGCAGGTTACCGGAAGGTATAAACAAATTAAAAATCGAAAAGGGGAAGAAAGTAAATATGGGTTCAGTGAGTGTTTGGGACGCGGCGATTCAGACGGTTAGCAGGCCTGTGCTAACAAGCTAACAGTTAGTAGACGGTGCTAAACACGGTAGCAGTTAGCGGACCGGGCTAAACAAGCTAGCAGTTAGCAGGCCGAATTTGCAAGCAAGGAGATAGCAAGGGCTAGAGAGTTAGCCTTTGGGGACGTCGCGATGGGGGTATCTGTTTATTCCTCTTCATGCAGTGACATCGATGGACCGGTCGTGGGTCTGGATATTGTAGCCCAGGAGCTCAAAATGTTCCGTTTGCGATGGGAATCCGGGGATGAAAAATAAAATAAAATAATAAATAGGTCCGTTATGCTCTGGTTAGAGTCGCGTTGTTCGAACTGGCGAGAGCTTTCCGAGCTAAAGGTTAGCTGATGACCGGTTAGCTGAAGACCGCTAGCAATGTTTTGCTGAAGCTGGTAGTTCGTTGGCTAGCTTCAGTTGAGGGGTTCCAAGGTCCGAAGTAAATATAAATACTTTAGGAAAAATAGCTACGTTGGGTGAGGCGGGTTGCAGGAGAGTATTTAGAAGAAGTTGAGGTTCAGCAAAAAGTTTTAAAGATATGTGAAGAAAAAAAAACGAAAACAAACGATATATACAAGGGACACAACACGACAATACGTCCTACTGCTACGCCATCTTGGATCAACTACATGTACAGGCTTAATGACTACATGTACAGGCTTAATGACTACATGTACAGGCTTAATGACTACAGTCTTAATGACTACATGTACAGGCTTAATGACTACAGGCTTAATGACTACAGGCTTAATGACTACATGTACAGGCTTAATGACTACATGTAAAGGCTTAATGACTACATATACAGTCTTAATGACTACATGTACAGGCTTAATGACTACATGTACAGGCTTAAGTTCATGACTACATGTACAGCCTTAAGGACTACAGTCTTAATGACTACATGTACAGTCTTAATGACTACATGTACAGGCTTAATGACTACATGTACAGGCTTAAGGACTTCAGGCTTAATGACTACAGCCTTAATGACTACATGTACAAGCTTAATGACTACAAGCTTAATGACTACATGTACAGGCTTAATGACTACACGTATTGTACAGTCTTAATGACTACATGTACAGGCTTAATGACTACATGTACAGGCTTAATGACTACATGTACAGGCTTCATGATTACAGGCTTAATGACTACATGTACAGTCTTAATGACTACATGTACAGGCTTAATGACTACAGGCTTAATGACCACATGTACAGGCTTAATGACTACATGTACAGGCTTAATGACTACAAGTCCATCTCCTGTTTCTATAGTGTGAGGCAGCTTGATGTACCAGTACACACCTGGAGAGGACACTAGTCTATCTCCTGTTGCCTCTCTGATGGCGCCGACAGAGATGGTTGCTTCGCTTCGAGTCCTTAGGAAACTATGCAGTATTTTTTTTAATGTATTATTTCTTACATTGTTACCCCAGGAAATCTTAAGTCTTATTTCATACAGCCGGGAAGAACTATTGGATGTAAGAGCGATGTCAACTTACCAACATTACATCCAGGAATATGACTTTCCCAAAGTGGATCCTCTGTTTGGACCACCACCCAGGACAATGGATCTAATCCCAGTAGCCGAACCAAAACAACGGCGCTGCAGAAGGGGCAAACGGAGCGGCCTCCTGGTCAGGCTCCATAGAAGTCTACATCACCCACCACTCCAGAGTATACTACTCGCCAATGTCCAGTCTCTTGACAACAAGGTAGATGAAATTCGAGCAAGGGTTGCCTTCCAGAGAGACATCAGAGATTGTAACATTCTCTTTTTCACGGAAACATGGCTCTCTCGGGATATGTTGTCGGAATCGGTTCAGCCACCGGGCTTCTCCATGCATCGCGCCGACAGAGATAAACACCTCTCTGGGAAGAGGAAGGGCGGGTGTAACGATAACATCATACAGGATCTCTAGTCATTCTGCTCACCCAACCTAGAATTCCTTACAATCAAATGCCGGCCATATTACCTCCCAAGAGAATTCTTGTCAGTTATTGTCACAGCTGTGTACATTCCCCCTCAAGCAGACACCACGACAGCACTCAAGGAACTTCCCTGGACTCTATGTAAACTGGAAACTGTAAATCCTGAGGCTGCATTTATTATAGCTGGGGATTTTAACAAAGAAAATTTGAGAACAAGGCTACCTAAATTCTATCAGCATATTGATTGCAGTACTAGCGGCGGTAATACATTCAATCACTGCTACTCTAACTTCCGCAATGCATACAAAGCCCTCCGCCACCCTCCCTTCGGAAAATCCGACCACGACGCCATCTTGCTCCTACCATCTTATAGGCAGAAACTCAAACAGGATGTACCAGTGACTAGAACCATTCAATGCTGTTCTGACCAATCGGAATCCGCGCCTCAAGGTTGTTTTGATCATGCGGACTGAAAAATGTTCCCGGTCAGCCTCCGAGAACAACATCGGTCTACACACTGGCTCTGTGAGTGAGTTTATAAGGAAGTGCATTGGAGATGTTGTTCCCACTGTAACTATTAAAACCTACCCTAACCAGAAACCATGGATGGATGGCTGCATTCGCGCAAAAATGAATGCGCGAACCATGGAAAGAGGTCTAGGAATATGGCAGTACATTTATTCCGTCCGCAAGGCAATCAAACAAGCGAAATTCCAGTACAGGGACAAAGTGGAGTCGCAATTCAACAGCTCAGACACAAGACATATGTGGCAGGGTCTAAAGGAAATCCTGGACTACAAAAAGAAAACCAGCCACGCCACGGACACCGACGACACACTTTCAGACAAACTAAACACCTTCTTTGTCGGCTTTGAGGATATTACAGTGCCACCGTCACGTCCTGATATCAAAGACTGCGCCCCCCCCTCCTTCTCTGTGGCCGACGTGAGTAAAATATTTAAACATTTTAACCCTCGCAGGGATGCTGGCCCAGACGGCATCCCCAGCCGCGTCCTCAGAGCATGCAAAGACCAGCTGGCTGGTGTATTTACGGACATATTCAATTGCTCCTATCCTAGTCTGCTGTCCCCACATGCTTCAAGAGGGCCACCATTGTTCCTGTTCCCAGGAAAGCTAAGGTAACTGAGCTAAATTACTACCTTCCGTCATCATGAAGTGCTTTGAGAGACTAGTCAAGGACCATTTCACCTCCACCCTACCTGACACCCTAGACCCACTCCAATTTGCTTACCCCCCCCCAATAGGACCCTGGGTCTCGACCCCGCCCTGTGCAACTGGGTCCTGGACTTCCTGACGGGCCGCCCCCAGGTGGTGAGGGTAGGTAACAACATCTCCATCCCACTGATCCTCAACACTAGGGCCCCACTAGGGTGCGTTCTCAGCCCTCTCCTGTACTCCCTGTTCACCCATGACTGCGTGGTCATGCACGCCTCCAACTCAATCATCAAGTTTGCAGACGACACTACAGTGGTAGGCTTGATGATCAACAACGACGAGACGGCCTACAGGGAGAAGATGAGGGCCCTCGGAGTGTGGTGTCACACCCAATGTCAACAAAACATAGGGGATGAACGTGGACTTCAGAAAACAGCAGAGGGAGCACCCCCCTACCCACATCGATGGGACAATAGTGGAGAGGGTAGTAAGTTTTAAGTTCCTCGGTGTACACATCAGGGACAAATTAAAATGGTCCACCCACACAGACAGCGTTGTGAAGAAGGCGCAGCAGCGCCTCTTCAACCTCAGGAGGCTGAAGAAATTCGGCTTGTCACCAAAAACACTCACAAACTTCTACAGATGCACAATCGAGAGCATCCTGTCGGGCTGTATCACCGCCTGGTACGGCAACTGCTCCGCCCACAACCGCAAGGATCTCCAGAGGGTAGTGAGGTCTGCACAACGCATCACCGGGGGCAAACCTCCTGCCCTCCAGGACACCTACACCACCCGATGTCACAGAAAGGCCAAGAAGATAACAAGGACAACAAACACCTGAGCCACTGCCTGTTCACCCCGCTATTATCCAGAAGGCGAGGTCAGTACAGGTGCATCAAAGCTGGGACCGAGAGACTGAAAAACAGCTTCTATCTCAAGGCCATCAGACTGTTAAACTGCCATCAATAACATTGAGTGGCTTGCTGCCAACATACTGACTCAACTCTAGCTACTTTAATAATGGAAAATGTATGTAATAAATGTATCACTAGCCACTTTAAACAATGCCACTTCATATAATGTTTACATACCCTACATTACTCATCTCATATGAATATAATGTACTCTATACAATCTACTGCATCTTGCCATCTTGATGTAATAAATGCATCACTAGCCACTTTAAACAATGCCACTTTATATAATGTTTACATACCCTACATTACTCATCTCATATGTATATACTGTACTCTATACCATCTACTGAATCTTGCCTATGCCGTTTGGACATCACTCATTCATATATTTTTATGTACATATTCTTATTAATTCCTTTACACTTGTGTGTGTATAAGGTAGTTGTTGTGAAATTGTTAGGTTAGATTACTTGTTAGATATTACTGCATGGTCGGAACTAGAAGCACAAGCATCTGCTAACCATGTGTAAGTGATCATTTCAATTTGATTTGATTTGTTTCAGTTGTGTGATTCAGCTTGATGTATCGACACCCCCTGGAGGTAGATTTATGTATTGACACCTACTGTAGGCAGCTTGATGTATCGACACCCCCTGGAGGTAGATTTATGTACTGACACCTACTGTAGGCAGCTTGATGTATCGACACCTACTGTAGGCAGCTTGATGTATCGACACCTACTGTAGGCAGCTTGATGTATCGACACCTACTGTAGGCAGCTTGATGTATCGACACCTACTGTAGGCAGCTTGATGTATCGACACCTACTGTAGGCAGCTTGATGTATCGACACCTACTGTAGGCAGCTTGATGTATCGACACCTACTGTAGGCAGCTTGATGTATCGACACCTACTGTAGGCAGCTTGATGTATCGACACCTACTGTAGGCAGCTTGATGTATCGACACCTACTGCAGGCAGCTTGATGTATTGACACCTACTGTAGGCAGCTTGATGTATCGACACCTACTGTAGGCAGCTTGATGTATCGACACCTACTGTAGGCAGCTTGATGTATCGACACCCCCTGGAAGTAGATTTATGTACTGACACCTACTGTAGGCAGCTTGATGTACTGACACCTACTGTAGGCAGCTTGATGTATCGACACCCCCTGGAGGTAGATTTATGTACTGACACCTACTGTAGGCAGCTTGATGTATCGACACCTACTGTAGGCAGCTTGATGTATCGACACCTACTGTAGGCAGCTTGATGTATCGACACCTACTGCAGGCAGCTTGATGTATCGACACCTACTGTAGGCAGCTTGATGTATCGACACCTACTGCAGGCAGCTTGATGTATCGACACCTACTGTAGGCAGCTTGATGTACTGACACCTACTGTAGGCAGCTTGATGTATTGACACCTACTGTAGGCAGCTTGATGTATCGACACCTACTGTAGGCAGCTTGATGTATCGACACCTACTGTAGGCAGATTGATGTATCGGCACCTACTGTAGGCAGCTTGATGTATCGACACCTACTGTAGGCAGCTTGATGTATCGACACCTACTGTAGGCAGCTTGATGTACTGACACCTACTGTAGGCAGCTTGATGTATCGACACCTACTGTAGGCAGCTTGATGTATCGACACCCCCTGGAGGTAGATTTATGTATTGACACCCCCTGGAGGTAGATTTATGTATTGACACCTACTGCAGGCAGCTTGATGTATCGAGGTAGATTTATGTATTGACACCTACTGTAGGCAGCTTGATGTATCGACACCCCCTGGAGGTAGATTTATGTATTGACACCTACTGTAGGCAGCTTGATGTATCGACACCCCCTGGAGGTAGATTTATGTATTGACACCTACTGTAGGCAGCTTGATGTATCGACACCCCCTGGAGGTAGATTTATGTATTGACACCTACTGTAGGCAGCTTGATGTATCGACACCCCCTGGAGGTAGATTTATGTATTGACACCTACTGCAGGCAGCTTGATGTATCGACACCTACTGTAGGCAGCTTGATGTATTGACACCTACTGTAGGCAGCTTGATGTATCGACACCCCCTGGAGGTAGATTTATGTATTGACACCTACTGTAGGCAGCTTGATGTATCGACACCCCCTGGAGGTAGATTTATGTATTGACACCTACTGTAGGCAGCTTGATGTATCGACACCTACTGTAGGCAGCTTGATGTATCGACACCTACTGTAGGCAGCTTGATGTACTGACACCCCCTGGAGGTAGATTTATGTATTGACACCTACTGTAGGCAGCTTGATGTATCGACACCTACTGCAGGCAGCTTGATGTATCGACACCTACTGCAGGCAGCTTGATGTATCGACACCTACTGCAGGCAGCTTGATGTATCGACCCCTACTGCAGGCAGCTTGATGTACTGACACCTACTGTAGGCAGCTTGATGTATCGACACCTACTGTAGGCAGCTTGATGTATCGACACCTACTGCAGGCAGCTTGATGTATCGACACCTACTGTAGGCAGCTTGATGTACTGACACCTACTGTAGGCAGCTTGATGTATCGACACCCCCTGGAGGTAGATTTATGTACTGACACCTACTGTAGGCAGCTTGATGTATCGACACCTACTGTAGGCAGCTTGATGTATCGACACCTACTGTAGGCAGCTTGATGTATCGACACCTACTGCAGGCAGCTTGATGTATCGACACCTACTGTAGGCAGCTTGATGTATCGACACCTACTGCAGGCAGCTTGATGTATCGACACCTACTGTAGGCAGCTTGATGTACTGACACCTACTGTAGGCAGCTTGATGTATTGACACCTACTGTAGGCAGCTTGATGTATCGACACCTACTGTAGGCAGCTTGATGTATCGACACCTACTGTAGGCAGATTGATGTATCGGCACCTACTGTAGGCAGCTTGATGTATCGACACCTACTGTAGGCAGCTTGATGTATCGACACCTACTGTAGGCAGCTTGATGTACTGACACCTACTGTAGGCAGCTTGATGTATCGACACCTACTGTAGGCAGCTTGATGTATCGACACCCCCTGGAGGTAGATTTATGTATTGACACCCCCTGGAGGTAGATTTATGTATTGACACCTACTGCAGGCAGCTTGATGTATCGAGGTAGATTTATGTATTGACACCTACTGTAGGCAGCTTGATGTATCGACACCCCCTGGAGGTAGATTTATGTATTGACACCTACTGTAGGCAGCTTGATGTATCGACACCCCCTGGAGGTAGATTTATGTATTGACACCTACTGTAGGCAGCTTGATGTATCGACACCCCCTGGAGGTAGATTTATGTATTGACACCTACTGTAGGCAGCTTGATGTATCGACACCCCCTGGAGGTAGATTTATGTATTGACACCTACTGCAGGCAGCTTGATGTATCGACACCTACTGTAGGCAGCTTGATGTATTGACACCTACTGTAGGCAGCTTGATGTATCGACACCCCCTGGAGGTAGATTTATGTATTGACACCTACTGTAGGCAGCTTGATGTATCGACACCCCCTGGAGGTAGATTTATGTATTGACACCTACTGTAGGCAGCTTGATGTATCGACACCTACTGTAGGCAGCTTGATGTATCGACACCTACTGTAGGCAGCTTGATGTACTGACACCCCCTGGAGGTAGATTTATGTATTGACACCTACTGTAGGCAGCTTGATGTATCGACACCTACTGCAGGCAGCTTGATGTATCGACACCTACTGCAGGCAGCTTGATGTATCGACACCTACTGCAGGCAGCTTGATGTATCGACCCCTACTGCAGGCAGCTTGATGTACTGACACCTACTGTAGGCAGCTTGATGTATCGACACCTACTGTAGGCAGCTTGATGTATCGACACCTACTGCAGGCAGCTTGATGTATCGACACCTACTGTAGGCAGCTTGATGTACTGACACCTACTGTAGGCAGCTTGATGTACTGACACCCCCTGGAGGTAGATTTATGTATTGACACCTACTGTAGGCAGCTTGATGTATCGACACCCCCTGGAGGTAGATTTATGTATTGAAACCTACTGCAGGCAGCTTGATGTATCGACACCTACTGTAGGCAGCTTGATGTACTGACACCTACTGCAGGCAGCTTGATGTATCGACACCCCCTGGAGGTAGATTTATGTATTGAAACCTACTGCAGGCAGCTTGATGTATCGACACCTACTGCAGGCAGCTTGATGTATCGACACCTACTGCAGGCAGCTTGATGTATCGACACCTACTGTAGGCAGCTTGATGTATCGACACCTACTGCAGGCAGCTTGATGTATCGACACCCCCTGAAGGGAGATTGATGTATTGACACCTACTGTAGGCAGCTTGATGTACTGACACCTACTGCAGGCAGATTGATGTATTGACACCTACTGTAGGCAGCTTGATGTATCGACACCTACTGTAGGCAGCTTGATGTATCGACACCTACTGTAGGCAGCTTGATGTACTGACACCTACTGTAGGCAGCTTGATGTATCGACACCTACTGTAGGCAGCTTGATGTACTGACACCTACTGTAGGCAGCTTGATGTATCGACACCTACTGTAGGCAGCTTGATGTATCGACACCTACTGTAGGCAGCTTGATGTATCGACAACTACTGTAGGCAGCTTGATGTATCGACACCTACTGTAGGCAGCTTGATGTACTGACACCTACTGTAGGCAGCTTGATGTACTGACACCTACTGTAGGCAGCTTGATGTACTGACACCTACTGTAGGCAGCTTGATGTATCGACACCTACTGTAGGCAGCTTGATGTACTGACACCTACTGTAGGCAGCTTGATGTACTGACACCCCCTGAAGGGAGATTGATGTACTGACACCCCTTGCAGGCAGATTTATGTATATATGCAAATACATACTAGAACGTGGCCAATAGGATCTTGGTAGCTCGTGCTTGGCTCTGCCCACCTCCTTGCTTGTTCTGCCCACTACAATTAATTTGCTCGCATTGGAAACGCCAGGCAATGGTCTATATTGTGTTAGCTATACAAATCTTTGTCTTTACCGCATCTATGCAAATGCTTTAATTTCTTCACATTCACAACAGTAATTCAGCAGCTCGCCATACTTCTAAATAATGACCTTGTAATGTGTTCATTTTCCTGTTATGGCGAATCAAATTTGGCTACAGTTAAACTCAATACGATGACAGATACACTATATATACTAAAGTATGTGGACACCCTTTCAAATGAGTGGATTTGGGTATTTCAGCCACACCCGTTTGTTGCTGACAGGTGCATAAAGAGCTCAGTGACTTTCAACGTGGCACCATGATAGTGTGCCACTGTTCCAACAAGTCAGTTTGTCACATGTCTGCCCAGCTAGAGCTGCCGAGGCCAACTGTAAGTGCTGTTATTGTGAAGTGGAAAAGTCTAGGAGCTTCATGAAATGGTTTTCCATGGCCAAATAGCCGCACAAAATCCTAAGATCACCATGCACAATGCCAAGTGTCGGCTGGAATGGTATAAAGCTCACCGCCATTGGACTCTGGAGCCGTGGAAACACTGTTCTCTGGAGTGATGAATCACGCTTCACCATCTAGTAGTCCGACGGACATATCTGGGCTTGGCAGATGCCAGCCCCAATGCATAGTGCCAACTGCACAGTTTGGTGGAGGGCGGCTGTTTTTCATGTTTCGGGACAGACCCTTAGTTTCAGTGAAGGGAAATCTTAACGCTACAGCATACAATGTCATTCTAGATGATTCTGTGCTTCCAAACCTTGTGGAAACAGTTTTGGGAAGGCGCTTTTCTGTTTCTGCATGACTATGCCTCTGTGCACAAAGCGAGGTGCATACAGAAATGGTTTGTCTCGGTTGGTGTGCAAGAACTTGACTGGCCAGCACAGAGCCCTGGTCTCAATCTCAGTGAACACCTCTTTGGGATGAGTTGGAACGCCGACTGCAAGCCAGGCCTAATCGCTCAACATCAGCACCCGACCTCACTAATGCTCGTCGCTGAATGGAAGCAAATCCCAACAGCAATGTTTCAAACATCTACTGGAATGCCTTCACAGAAGAGTGGAGGCTGTTATAGCAGCAAAGGGGGGACCAACTCCATTTTAAAGCCTTCACAGAAGAGTGGAGGCTGTTATAGCAGCAAAAGGGGGGGACCAACTCCATGTTAATGCTCATGATTTTAAAATGAGATGTTCGACTAGCAGGCGTCCACATACTTTTGGTCATGTAGTGTGTGTTCTGGTAATTTTGAGCTGGCTAGCAAGCTAGATACTGTAGTAAAAGTAGCTAACAGGCTAGCAAAAAACCAAAACATTGTCTAGATAGTTGATTTTATTTGCCTGGCTTTTAAGATTTACATATTTTCTAAATACATTTTAAATGGATGTTATACAGACTGTTGGACCAGACTGATGAGATGTCATACAGACTGTTGGACCAGACTGATGAGATGTCATACAGACTGTTGGACCAGACTGATGAGATGTCATGCAGACTGTTGGACCAGACTGATGAGATGTCATACAGACTGTTGGACCAGACTGATGAGATGTCATGCCGACTGTTGGACCAGACTGATGAGATGTCATGCAGACTGTTGGACCAGACTGATGAGATGTCATACAGACTGTTGGACCAGACTGATGAGATGTCATGCAGACTGTTGGACCAGACTGATGAGATGTCATGCCGACTGTTGGACCAGACTGATTAGATGTCATACAGACTGTTGGACCAGACTGATGAGATGTCATGCCGACTGTTGGACCAGACTGATGAGATGTCATACAGACTGTTGGACCAGACTGATGAGATGTCATACAGACTGTTGGACCAGACTGATGAGATGTCATACAGACTGTTGGACCAGACTGATGAGATGTCATACAGACTGTTGGACCAGACTGATGAGATGTCATACAGACTGTTGGACCAGACTGATGAGATGTCATGCAGACTGTTGGACCAGACTGATGAGATGTCATACAGACTGTTGGACCAGACTGATGAGATGTCATACAGACTGTTGGACCAGACTGATGAGATGTCATGCAGACTGTTGGACCAGACTGATGAGATGTCATACAGACTGTTGGACCAGACTGATGAGATGTCATACAGACTGTTGGACCAGACTGATGAGATGTCATACAGACTGTTGGACCAGACTGATGAGATGTCATACAGACTGTTGGACCAGACTGATGAGATGTCATACAGACAGACTGTTGGACCAGACTGATGAGATGTTATACAGACTGTTGGACCAGACTGATGAGATGTCATGCAGACTGTTGGACCAGACTGATGAGATGTTATACAGACTGTTGGACCAGACTGATGAGATGTCATACAGACTGTTGGACCAGACTGATGAGATGTCATACAGACTGATGAGATGTCATACAGACTGTTGGGCCAGACTGATGAGATGTCATACAGACTGTTGGACCAGACTGATGAGATGTCATACAGACTGTTGGACCAGACTGATGAGATGTCATACAGACTGTTGGACCAGACTGATGAGATGTCATGCAGACTGTTGGACCAGACTGATGAGATGTCATACAGACTGTTGGGCCAGACTGATGAGATGTCATACAGACTGTTGGACCAGACTGATGAGATGTCATACAGACTGTTGGACCAGACTGATGAGATGTCATGCCGACTGTTGGACCAGACTGATGAGATGTCATGCAGACTGTTGGACCAGACTGATGAGATGTCATACAGACTGTTGGACCAGACTGATAAGATGTTATACAGACTGTTGGACCAGACTGATGACTGACTGACTGCAATGTGCCTTACATTCTGAAAATAAAAGCTGAAATAGTTACTACACAACATACATAAGACAAAAAAACTAAAGACTGACACAAACTGAATGACCAAAAAGCACCCCAAGGAAAAGCAAAGTTAAAAATATGTTTTAAGATATGTTTTGCCCCCAGACTCTTTTAAAGATGTCCACAGTTTCGGCCCCCCCTCAGGTTCTCTGGCTGTTCCAGAGGCTGGGGGCATAGTAACTAAAGGCTGGGGGCATAGTAACTAAAGGCTGGGGGCATAGTAACTAAAGGCTGGGGGCATAGTAACTAAAGGCTGGGGGCATAGTAACTAAAGGCTGGGGGGCATAGTAACTAAAGGCTGGGGGGCATAGTAACTAAAGGCTGGGGGTATAGTAACTAAAGGCTGGGGGGCATAGTAACTAAAGGCTGGGGGGCATAGTAACTAAAGGCTGGGGGCATAGTAACTAAAGGCTGGGGGCATAGTAACTAAAGGCTGGGGGCATAGTAACTAAAGGCTGTGGGCATAGTAACTAAAGGCTGGGGGCATAGTAACTAAAGGCTGGGGGCATAGTAACTAAAGGCTGGGGGCATAGTAACTAAAGGCTGGGGGCATAGTAACTAAAGGCTGGGGGCATAGTAACTAAAGGCTGGGGGCATAGTAACTAAAGGCTGGGGGGCATAGTAACTAAAGGCTGGGGGGCATAGTAACTAAAGGCTGGGGGGCATAGTAACTAAAGGCTGGGGGGTATAGTAACTAAAGGCTGGGGGGCATAGTAACTAAAGGCTGGGGGCATAGTAACTAAAGGCTGGGGGCATAGTAACTAAAGGCTGTGGGCATAGTAACTAAAGGCTGCCTCTCCATGCCTCTTTGTCCTGGGCTTTGGGATATTTAAAAGGCCAGAGGACCTGATGGACCTACTGGGTACATAACTTAAAAGCACGTCTGACATGTATTGAGGTGCACCATCGTGGATTGATTTAAAAACCAATAGAAGAATCTTAAAATGAATTCTGTAACTCACAGGCAGACAGTGCAGGGACCATTAAACCGGTGTAATGTGTGCTCTCCGTCTGGTCCTGGTCAGTACCCGTGCTGCAGAAATCTGTATGTTTTGCAGTTGACCAATGTTTTGCTTTTGACCAGACAGGAGAGCATTACGGTAGTCATGCCTGTTTGTAAGAAAAACATGTATGAGTCTCTCTGTATCAGCCTGAGAGAGAAATGGCCACACCTTGGCAATGTGGTAAAAAGCTATTTTGGTCACATTCCTAATGATTAAACATTTAGTTCAGAATCTAAAGTAAAATCTACGTTTTTTTTTTTTTACCTGGTGTTTTATCTTTATTACCTGTGAATTAAAATGTGCGGCCAGATTCTCTCTCTGTGTGCTTTGGTTACAACAGTAAGTCTCTCAGTCCTGTCTTGATTTAGCTGGAGGAAGTTGTGAGCCATCCAAGTACTTAAATCACTACAGTGTAGTACTTTATCCGTGGAGCTAAAATCCTCTGGTGAAAGAGAAATGTAGGGTTACCAGTGAAAAATAAATGACAAAAATTCGGACATCAAAAAATGAACTCTTCTTCCGGTTAAGTCCAAAACCAATTTAGAACTGGACCGGAGAGGCCACCTCTCCATTCTGTTCAGAAGAACATCGTGGACAACCATGTTGAATGTAGCACTTAAATCTAAGGGTACAAGGACAGAGAGCTGTTTGGCATCTCTGTTGGCTCTAAGATCATTTACCACTTTAACCAAGGCTGTCTCTGTGATGTGGTGTGCACGAAAACCAAAATACAGTTGGCACTTAAAAAATAATTTAGCTGTTTGAACACCAATTTCTCCAGAACATTGCTTAGGAATGGAAGGTTGGATATTGGCTGAAAATTGCTAAGAGCTGAAGAATATAGATTACTTTTCTTCAGAAGAGGTTTCACCATAGCAGTTTTTAGTGCCGTGGGGAAAGTGCCTGTGGATAGGGAGTGATTAACAATAGCTTGCACTTCTTCAGATATATAATTGAAAACTGTTTTGAAGAGGGTGCTGGGGATAGGACCTAGAAGACTAGTAGAAGACTTAAATTGTTATATCACTTTCCTGAGCATGTCTGTGTCAACCAGGGAAAATAAATCCATAGTGCCTTTGCGTGGTAGGCTAGAGGGCACATATCGAACTTCTCATCAGCTCTTGCTTTGCTGATACACAGCCTAAACTTATCTCTGAAACTGCCACAAACTCATCACATTTAGATATGGAGGAAAGTTCACATCGGTTTGAGAGGGTAGGATTTATCAGGCCATCATTGGTTGAGAAGAGTAATCTACCCCGCCTGGCATTTCTAATTGCCTTCTTACGCTTAAAAATACGATTGTAACGCAACAAACTGTAGAAAAAAGTCAAAGGGTCTGAATACTTTCCTGAAGGAAAGTTGTTCTCTCACAATATCATAATGGATCTACAACTTTGACTTTGTACACTTCTGCTCTGCCTTCCTACAATTTCTCTTTCATTGATTAGTTTCCTCACTCATCCAAGGGGTTCTCTGTTTGGATGTGGCCGTTCTTATCTTTACTGGAGCCACGGCATCAATAGTTGCCATTCATTTTCTATTATAGTTAACTAAATTGTCACAAGAGGAAGGCAGAATAAGTGATGGTAATAACCAGGCCCAGTAGAAAGCCCCCTGGTAATAACTAGGCCCAGTGGTTGTAGAGGGTGCAACAGGTCAGTATCTCAGGAGTATTGTCAGTTGGCTTTTGAGAGGAGAGGAGAGGAGAGGAGAGAGAGAGAGAGAGAGAGTGTATCCCAAATTGCACATTATTTCCTACATAGTGCCCTACTTTTGACAAGAGCCCTTTGGCCTTCCCTCTAATGGCTAACATTAAAATTTAAGAATGATTAGGCTGATCCTAGATCTGTGCCCTACTGAAACTTCTATCTGCCGGGATCGGTGTGAAACATAACACTGAGGGAGATTGAAGAGAGAGATGAAAACAGCAGGTCAGGGACATGGTAGCACATCTGGTGAACAGGTCAGTGTTGAAAACAGTTGAAACCGGAGCAGCAGCACGAACAGGTGGACTGGGGACAGCTAGGAGTCATCAGGCCAGGTAGTCCTCAGGCATGATCCTAGGGCTCAGGTCCTCCGGGAGGGGAGGGAGAGAGAATTAGAGGGAGCATACTTACATTCACACAGGACACCAGATAGGACAGGAGAATTACACCAAATATATCAGACTGACCCGGCACATAGACTATTGCACAATAGATACCGGAGACAAGAGGGGTCGGGGGACACTGTGGCCCCATCCCACGATACCCCCAGACAGGGCCAACCAGGCAGGATATAACCCCACCCATTTTGCCAAAGCACAGCCCCTACACCACTAGAGGGATGTCAACAGATCACCAACTTACTACCCTGAGACAAGGCCATGAAGATATTCTCCACCGCACAAGCCTGAGGGGACGCAAAACCAGACAGGAAGATCCCATCTGTGACTCAACCCACTCAAGTGACACACCCCTACTAGGGACTGCATGGAAGAACACTAGTAAACCAGTGATCCAGCCCCTGTAATATGGTCAGAGGCTGAGAATCTCAGTGGAGAGAGGGGAGCCGGCAAGGCAGAGACGGCAAGGGCGGTTCTTCACTCCAGTGCATTGACGTTCACCTTTGCCCCCCCCTCGGCCAGACTACACTCAATCATAGGAACTACTGTAGAGATTTAGTCTTCAGTAAAGACTTAAAGGTCCAGACCGAGTCTGCGTCTCTCACATGGGTAGGCAGACCATTCCATAAAAATTGAGCTCTATAGGAGAGAGCCCTGCCTCCAGCTGTTTGCTTAGAAATTCTAGGGGCAATAAGGAGGCCTGCGTCTTGTTACCGTAGCGTGCGTGTAGGTATGTACGGCAGGACCAAATCGGAAAGATAGGTAGGATATGCTTTGTAGGTTAGCAGTAAAACCTTGACATCAGCCCTTGCCTTAACAGGAAACCAGTGTAGAGAGGCTAGCAGTGGAGTAACATGATCACATTTTTTGGTTCTAGTCAGGATTCTAGCAGCCGTGTTTAGCACTAACTGAAGTTTATTTAGTGCTTTATCCGGGTAGCCGGAAAGTAGAGCGTTGCAGTAGTCTAACCTAGAAGTGACAAAAGCATGGATTAATTTTTCTGCCTAATTTTTGAACAGAAAGTTTCTGATTTTTACAATGTTACATAGATGGAAAAAAACGTCCTTGAAACAGTCCTGATATGTTCGTCAAAAGAGAGATCAGGGTCCAGAGTAACGCCGATGTCCTTCACAGTTTTATTTGAGACGACTGTACAACCATTAAGATTCATTGTCAGATCCAACTGCAGACCCTTATGCTTCTTGGGACCTAGAACTAGAATCTCTGTTTTGTCCGAGTTTAAAAGTAAAACTTTTGACGCCATCCACTTCCTTATGTCTGAAACACAGGCTTCCAGGGCAGGCAATTTTGGGGCTTCACCATGTTTCACCAAAATGTACAGCTGTGTGTCATCCACATAGCAGTGAAAGTTGACATTGTGTTTCCCGAATGACATCACCAAGAGGTAGAATATATAGTGAAAACAATAGTGATCCTAAAACAGAACCTTGAGGAACGCCGAAACTTACAACTGATTTGTCAGAGGACAAACCATCCACAGAGACAAACTGATATCTTTCCAACAAATATGCTCTAAACCAGCCAAGAAGTTGTCCGTGTAGACCAATTAAGGTTTCCAATCTCTCCAAAAGAATGTGTGTGATTGATGGTGTCAAAAGCAGCACTAAGGTCTAGGAGCACGAGGGAAGGTCTGACCCCGTTAAAAGGTCAGTTACCACCTTAATAAATGTAATTTGGTGGTGCTGTAATAGCGAGCCGAGCCAGTTGAACATATTGATACCAGGGATATTGTTGTCTTCTGCGTGCTCCTGAAGTGCTCTGGCCCTGTGTGCTCTTTTCACGAGTTTTTTTGTTTTTATTCATTTATTTCTGGCACCTACTTGAGAGGCATGAGGCCTGTGTGGCGTTGTACTGTTACATTCATCCAAGTGTTGAAATGAAACACCTGTGTGTTGCAAAGCTGTCAGTTCTCTCCGCTCTACCTACGCTTTTTAAAATGGTCTGATGTTGGTGATACTCATACATTTGTAAATTCATTTTCTCCTCTTTTTAATGCTTTTTTTTTATGCCATTGTTTACCACTTCAATGGCCTTGAATCTGTAGTTTGAAGCATATATATAAAAACATTTTGTTTCACTGTATTACATATTCAACAATAAACACATCACCCAACACTTTACAAGGGTATGTATGATTCTTGCCATCAAATCATGTCTGTCAGCTTCTATCCTGGTTAATAACATTTAATAAAATGTAGGTTTTCAGCACTCGACTCCACTTTACACGCATAATTAATACACATCCGAGGTTGACGAGTGCTGATTTCACTCAACTTTTTAATAAAGGAACCATTTCCAGATCATAGTCAAATCAAATCAAATGTTATTTATAAAGCCCTTCGTACATCAGCTGATATCTCAAAGTGCTGTACAGAAACGCAGCCTAAAACCCCCAAACAGCAAGCAATGCAGGTGTAGAAGCACGGGGGCTAGGAAAAACTCCCTAGAAAGGCCAGAACCTAGGAAGCAACCTAGAGAGGAACCATGCGGGGTGGCCAGTCCTCTTCTGGCTGTGCCGGGTGGAGAGGAACCAGGCTATGAGGGGTGGGCCAGTCCTCTTCTGGCTGTGCCGGGTGGAGAGGAACCAGGCTATGAGGGGTGGGCCAGTCCTCTTCTGGCTGTGCGGGGTGGAGAGGAACCAGGTTATGAGGGGTGGGCCAGTCCTCTTCTGGCTGTGCGGGGTGGAGAGGAACCATGCTATGAGGGGTGGGCCAGTCCTCTTCTGGCTGTGCCTGGTGGAGATGAACCAGGCTATGAGGGGTGGGCCAGTCCTCTTCTGGCTGTGCTGGGTGGAGAGGAACCAGGCTATGAGGGGTGGGCCAGTCCTCTTCTGACTGTGCCGGGTGGAGATTATAACAGAATATGACCAAGATTAGTCCAAACAAATGATAACAATACATACATCATTTTAGCAAACATTTAAAAAGGAAACATAAAATAATCCAAATGATTATATTTTAGACATATTGAAAAACAAAAGATTATACTATAGAACTGCTAATTTACTCGCATAAAAAGACTATGGATTTATTTGAGAAGATTCAACATCATGAAGCAACATTGGATGACATGATGAAGGTGTGGTAGAGAAGGTGTCAGTTCTCCTCTCCTCCTTCATCATTAGTGATGGTTTTCCTCTCCTCTTCACCAGTGGTGCTGGTTTTCCTCTCCTCTTCATCGGTGGTGCTGGTTTTCCTCTCCTTCATCAGTGGTGCTGGTTCTCCTCTCCTCTTCATCAGTGGTGCTGGTTCTCCTCTCCTCCTTCGGTGGTGCTGGTTTTCCTCTCCTTCATCGGTGGTGCTGGTTTTCCTCTCCTCCTTCGGTGGTGCTGGTTTTCCTCTCCTTCATCGGTGGTGCTGGTTTTCCTCTCCTCCTTCGGTGGTGCTGGTTTTCCTCTCCTCTTCATCGGTGGTGCTGGTTTTCCTCTCCTCTTCATCGGTGGTGCTGGTTTTCCTCTCCTTCATCGGTGGTGCTGGTTTTCCTCTCCTCTTCATCAGTGGTGCTGGTTTTCCTCTCCTTCATCAGTGGTGCTGGTTTTCCTCTCCTTCATCGGTGGTGCTGGTTTTCCTCTCCTCTTCATCAGTGGTGCTGGTTTTCCTCTCCTTCATCGGTGGTGCTGGTTCTCCTCTCCTCCTTCATCAGTGGTGTTGGTTCTCCTCTCCTCTTCATCGGTGGTGTTGGTTCTCCTCTCCTCCTTCATCAGTGGTGTTGGTTTTCCTCTCCTCCTTCATCAGTGGTGTTGGTTTTCCTCTCCTCCTTCATCAGTGGTGCTGGTTTTCCTCTCCTTCATCGGTGGTGCTGGTTCTCCTCTCCTCTTCATCGGTGGTGCTGGTTCTCCTCTCCTCCTTCATCAGTGGTGTTGGTTTTCCTCTCCTCCTTCATCAGTGGTGTTGGTTTTCCTCTCCTCCTTCATCAGTGGTGCTGGTTTTCCTCTCCTCTTCATCAGTGGTGTTGGTTCTCCTCTCCTCCTTCATCAGTGGTGTTGGTTCTCCTCTCCTCCTTCATCAGTGGTGTTGGTTTTCCTCTCCTCCTTCATCAGTGCTGCTGGTTTTCCTCTCCTCTTCATCAGTGGTGTTGGTTCTCCTCTCCTCTTCATCAGTGGTGTTGGTTCTCCTCTCCTCCTTCATCAGTGGTGTTGGTTTTCCTCTCCTCCTTCATCAGTGGTGCTGGTTTTCCTCTCCTCCTTCATCAGTGGTGTTGGTTTTCCTCTCCTTCATCAGTGGTGTTGGTTCTCCTCTCCTCCTTCATCAGTGGTGTTGGTTTTCCTCTCCTTCATCAGTGGTGTTGGTTTTCCTCTCCTCCTTCATCAGTGGTGCTGGTTTTCCTCTCCTTCATCAGTGGTGCTGGTTTTCCTCTCCTCCTTCATCAGTGGTGTTGGTTCTCCTCTCCTCCTTCATCAGTGGTGTTGGTTCTCCTCTCCTCCTTCATCAGTGGTGTTGGTTCACCTCTCCTCCTTCATCAGTGGTGTTGGTTCTCCTCTCCTCCTTCATCAGTGGTGTTGGTTTTCCTCTCCTCCATCAGTGGTGTTGGTTCTCCTCTCCTTCATCAGTGGTGTTGGTTCTCCTCTCCTCCTTCATCAGTGGTGTTGGTTCTCCTCTCCTCCTTCATCAGTGGTGTTGGTTCTCCTCTCCTCTTCATCAGTGGTGTTGGTTTTCCTCTCCTCCTTCATCAGTGGTGTTGGTTCTCCTCTCCTCCTTCATCAGTGGTGCTGGTTTTCCTCTCCTCCTTCATCAGTGGTGTTGGTTTTCCTCTCCTCCTTCATCAGTGGTGTTGGTTTTCCTCTCCTTCATCAGTGGTGTTGGTTCTCCTCTCCTCCTTCATCAGTGGTGTTGGTTTTCCTCTCCTTCATCAGTGGTGTTGGTTTTCCTCTCCTCCTTCATCAGTGGTGCTGGTTTTCCTCTCCTTCATCAGTGGTGCTGGTTTTCCTCTCCTCCTTCATCAGTGGTGTTGGTTCTCCTCTCCTCCTTCATCAGTGGTGTTGGTTCTCCTCTCCTCCATCATCAGTGGTGTTGGTTCTCCTCTCCTCCTTCATCAGTGGTGTTGGTTCTCCTCTCCTCCTTCATCAGTGGTGTTGGTTTTCCTCCCCTCCTTCATCAGTGGTGTTGGTTCTCCTCTCCTCCATCAGTGGTGTTGGTTCTCCTCTCCTTCATCAGTGGTGTTGGTTCTCCTCTCCTCCTCCATCAGTGGTGTTGGTTCTCCTCTCCTCCATCAGTGGTGTTGGTTTTCCTCTCCTTCATCAGTGGTGTTGGTTCTCCTCTCCTCCTTCATCAGTGGTGTTGGTTCTCCTCTCCTCCTTCATCAGTGGTGTTGGTTTTCCTCTCCTCCTTCATCAGTGGTGTTGGTTCTCCTCTCCTCCTTCATCAGTGGTGTTGGTTTTCCTCTCCTCCTCCATCAGTGGTGCTGGTTCTCCTCTCCTCTTCATCAGTGGTGTTGGTTTTCCTCTCCTCCTTCATTAGTGGTGTTGGTTCTCCTCTCCTCCTTCATCAGTGGTGCTGGTTTTCCTCTCCTCCTCCATCAGTGGTGCTGGTTCTCCTCTCCTCTTCATCAGTGGTGCTGGTTCTCCTCTCCTCTTCATCAGTGGTGTTGGTTTTCCTCTCCTCCTCCATCAGTGGTGCTGGTTCTCCTCTCCTCTTCATCAGTGGTGCTGGTTCTCCTCTCCTCTTCATCAGTGGTGTTGGTTCTCCTCTCCTCCTTCATCAGTGGTGTTGGTTTTCCTCTCCTTCATCAGTGGTGCTGGTTTTCCTCTCCTCCTTCATCAGTGGTGTTGGTTTTCCTCTCCTTCATCGGTGGTGCTGGTTCTCCTCTTCTCTTCATCAGTGGTGTTGGTTCTCCTCTCCTCCTTCATCAGTGGTGTTGGTTCTCCTCTCCTCCTTCATCGGTGGTGCTGGTTCTCCTCTCCTCTTCATCAGTGGTGCTGGTTCTCCTCTCCTCTTCATCAGTGGTGCTGGTTCTCCTCTCCTCCTTCATCAGTGGTGTTGGTTTTCCTCTCCTCCTTCATCGGTGGTGCTGGTTTTCCTCTCCTTCATCAGTGGTGTTGGTTTTCTCCTCTTCATCAGTGGTGTTGGTTTTCTCCTCTTCATCAGTGGTGCTGGTTTTCTCCTCTTCATCAGTGGTGTTGGTTTTCTCCTCTTCATCAGTGGTGCTGGTTTTCTCCTCTTCATCAGTGGTGTTGGTTTTCTCCTCTTCATCAGTGGTGTTGGTTTTCTCCTCTTCATCAGTGGTGTTGGTTTTCTCCTCTTCATCAGTGGTGTTGGTTTTCTCCTCTTCATCAGTGGTGCTGGTTTTCTCCTCTTCATCAGTGGTGTTGGTTTTCTCCTCTTCATCAGTGGTGTTGGTTTTCTCCTCTTCATCAGTGGTGCTGGTTCTCCTCTCCTCTTCATCAGTGGTGCTGGTTCTCCTCTCCTCTTCATCAGTGGTGTTGGTTCTCCTCTCCTCCTTCATCAGTGGTGTTGGTTTTCCTCTCCTCCTCCATCAGTGGTGCTGGTTCTCCTCTCCTCTTCATCAGTGGTGCTGGTTCTCCTCTCCTCTTCATCAGTGGTGTTGGTTCTCCTCTCCTCCTTCATCAGTGGTGTTGGTTTTCCTCTCCTTCATCAGTGGTGCTGGTTTTCCTCTCCTCCTTCATCAGTGGTGTTGGTTTTCCTCTCCTTCATCGGTGGTGCTGGTTCTCCTCTCCTCTTCATCAGTGGTGTTGGTTCTCCTCTCCTCCTTCATCAGTGGTGCTGGTTTTCCTCTCCTTCATCGGTGGTGCTGGTTCTCCTCTCCTCTTCATCAGTGGTGCTGGTTCTCCTCTCCTCTTCATCAGTGGTGCTGGTTCTCCTCTCCTCCTTCATCAGTGGTGTTGGTTTTCCTCTCCTCCTTCATCGGTGGTGCTGGTTCTCCTCTCCTCCTCCATCAGTGGTGTTGGTTTTCTCCTCTTCATCAGTGGTGCTGGTTTTCCTCTCCTTCATCAGTGGTGTTGGTTTTCTCCTCTTCATCAGTGGTGTTGGTTTTCGCCTCTTCATCAGTGGTGCTGGTTTTCTCCTCTTCATCAGTGGTGTTGGTTTTCTCCTCTTCATCAGTGGTGCTGGTTTTCTCCTCTTCATCAGTGGTGTTGGTTTTCTCCTCTTCATCAGTGGTGTTGGTTTTCTCCTCTTCATCAGTGGTGTTGGTTTTCTCCTCTTCATCAGTGGTGTTGGTTTTCTCCTCTTCATCAGTGGTGCTGGTTTTCTCCTCTTCATCAGTGGTGTTGGTTTTCTCCTCTTCATCAGTGGTGTTGGTTTTCTCCTCTTCATCAGTGGTGCTGGTTTTCTCCTCCTCCATCATTGGTGTTGGTTTTCTCCTCTTCATCAGTGGTGCTGGTTTTCTCCTCTTCATCAGTGGTGTTGGTTTTCTCCTCTTCATCAGTGGTGCTGGTTTTCTCCTCCTCCATCATTGGTGTTGGTTTTCTCCTCTTCATCAGTGGTGTTGGTTTTCTCCTCTTCATCAGTGGTGCTGGTTTTCTCCTCTTCATCTGTAGTGCTGGTTTTCTCCTCTTCATCAGTGGTGCTGGTTTTCTCCTCTTCATCAGTGGTGCTGGTTTTCCTCTCCTCCATCAGTTGTGTTGGTTTTCTCCTCTTCATCAGTGGTGCTGGTTTTCTCCTCTTCATCAGTGGTGCTGGTTTTCTCCTCTTCATCAGTGGTGCTGGTTTTCTCCTCTTCATCAGTTGTGCTGGTTTCCTCCCTCCTCCATCAGTTGTGCTGGTTTCCTCCTTCATCCGTGGTGCTGTTTCAACATAGCATTAGGAGAGTCCTGTGAACATCAGTGATGAACAGCACCATCTTTCTAATTGATAATTTTGACAAATTAGCATGAAACGAAATCTATTGGATGACAGCATCACCCCCATGAACTCTATTAAAAAAAATCTGTCAAACATGTGGCCATGATGTGTAGAAGCTGTTATTGACTAAAGGGAATATTTTAATCATGAATACATAGAAAACATTGTTCCCATGTACAATAGATTGAGGAGATGTGTTAATTAGAAAAAGTTTGGTGTATTGTATTGGGATGATAGTCATGGATAATGACAGATGGTAGTTATCCTAGAGAATAATTAAAATTGAAATGTAATCAGCTTCAGACCAGCTAAATATTCACACTGGGAAAAGGAGGATGAACAACTCCGACACAACACTTAGTGTTCTTATTACAAATTCATGACTATTGGTCTCACATTAAATCAGGCTCCCTGATCAACAGACACAAAGTGGTTTACAGATACCCAGCCTAAAACCCCTAAAGAGCAAGCAATGCAGAGGGCAGAAGCACAGCGACTAGCTGAGCTTGATCAGCTAAGGGGGGGGGGGGGGGGGGGGGGGGGGTCAGTGGGGGCATGCCAAGGTTAAATCAAATCAAGTCATCAAATTTGTCACATACAGTGGGGCAAAAAAGTATTTAGTCAGCCACCAATTGTGCAAGTTCTCCCACTTAAAAAGATGAGAGAGGCCTGTAATTTTCATCATAGGTACACTTCAACTATGACAGACAAAATGAGAAAACAAAATCCAGAAAATCACATTGTAGGATTTTTGATGAATTTATTTGCAAATTATGGTGGAAAATAAGTATTTGGTCAATAACAAAAGTTTATCTCAATACTTTGTTATATACCCTTTGTTGGCAATGACAGAGGTCAAACATTTTCTGTAAGTCTTCACAAGGTTTTCACACACTGTTGCTCGTATTTTGGCCCATTCCTCCATGCAGATCTCCTCTAGAGCAGTGATGTTTTGGGGCTGTTGCTGGGCAACACGGACTTTCAACTCCCTCCAAAGATTTTCTATGGGGTTGAGATCTGGAGACTGGCTAGGCCACTCCAGGACCTTGAAATGCTTCTTATGAAGCCACTCCTTCGTTGCCCGGGCGGTGTGTTTGGGATCATTGTCATGCTGAAAGACCCAGCCACGTTTCATCTTCAATGCCCTTGCTGATGGAAGGAGGTTTTCACTCAAAATCTCACAATACATGGCCCCATTCATTCTTTCCTTTACACGGATCAATCGTCCTGGTCCCTTTGCAGAAAAACAGCCCCAAAGCATGATGTTTCCACCCCCATGCTTCACAGTAGGTATGGTGTTCTTTGGATGCAACTCAGCATTCTTTGTCCTCCAAACACGACGAGTTGAGTTTTTACCAAAAAGTTATATTTTGGTTTCATCTGACCATATGACATTCTCCCAATCTTCTTCTGGATCATCCAAATGCTCTCTAGCAAACTTCAGACGGGCCTGGACATGTACTGGCTTAAGCAGGGGGACACGTCTGGCACTGCAGGATTTGAGTCCCTGGCGGCGTAGTGTGTTCCTGATGGTAGGCTTTGTTACTTTGGTCCCAGCTCTCTGCAGGTCATTCACTAGGTCCCCCCGTGTGGTTCTGGGATTTTTGCTCACCGTTCTTATGATCATTTTGACCCCACGGGGTGAGATCTTGCGTGGAGCCCCAGATCGAGGGAGATTATCAGTGGTCTTGTATGTCTTCCATTTCCTAATAATTGCTCCCACAGTTGATTTCTTCCAACCAAGCTGCTTACTTATAGCAGATTCAGTCTTCCCAGCCTGGTGCAGGTCTACAATTTTGCTTCTGGTGTCCTTTGACAGCTCTTTGGTCTTGGCCATAGTGAAGTTTGGAGTGGGACTGTTTGAGGTTGTGGACAGGTGTCTTTTATACTGATAACAAGTTCAAACAGGTGCCATTAATACAGGTAACGAGTGGAGGACAGAGGAGCCTCTCAAAGAAGAAGTTACAGGTCTGTGAGAGTCAGAAATCGTGCTTGTTTATAGTTGACCAAATACTTATTTTCCACCATCATTTGCAAATAAATTCATTAAAAATCCTACAATGTGATTTTCTGGATTTTTTTCCCTCATTTTGTCTGTCATAGTTGAAGTGTACCTATGATGAAAATTACAGGCCTCTCTCATCTTTTTAAGTGGTAGAATTTGCACAATTGGTGACTGACTAAATACTTTTTTGCCCCACTGTACACATGGTTAGCAGATGCTTGTGCTTCTAGTTCCGACCGTGCAGTAATATCTAACAAGTAATATAACCTAACAATTTCACAACAACTACCTTATACACACAAGTGTAAAGGAATGAATAAGAATATGTACATAAGGATATATGATTGAGTGATGGTACAGAACGGCATAGGCAAGATGCAGTAGATGGTATAGAGTACAGTATATTCATATGAGATGAGTAATGTAGGGTATGTAAACATTATATGAAGTGGCATTGTTTAAAATGGCTAGTGATACATTTATTACATCAATTTTTCCATTATTAAAGTGGCTGGAGTTGAGTCAGTATGTTTGCAGCAGCCACTCAATGTTAGTGATGGCAGTTTAACAGTCTGATGGCCTTGAGATATAAGCTGTTTTTCAGTGTCTCGGTCCCAGCTTTGATGCACCTGTACTGACCTCGCCTTCTGGATGGTAGCGGGGTGAACAGGCAGTGGCTCGGGTGGTTGTCCTTCATGATCTTCATGGCCTTCCTGTGACATCGAGTGCTGTAGGTGTCATGGAGGGCAGGTAGTTTACTCCCGGTGATGCGTTGTGCAGACCTCACTACCCTCTGGAGAGCCATACGGTTGATGGCTGTGTTGCAGCCTGACAGGATGCTCTCGATTGTGCATCTGTAAAAGTTTGTCAGGGTTTTGGTTGAAAAGCCACATTTATTCAGCCTCCTGATGTTGAAGAGGCGCTGTTGCGCCTTCCTCACCACGCTGTCTGTGTGGGTGGACCATTTCAGTTTGTCTGTGATGTGTACGCCGAGAAACTTAAAACTTTTCACCTTCTCCACTGTTGTCCCGTCGATGTGGATGAGGGGGGTGCGCCCTCTGCTGTTTCCTTGATATTGGCGTGAACTGGAACACGCTGTTGTACATGTCGCAAACATGCTTAATGGGTGACACGTCTTGTGAGAACGCAGGCCATGGAAGAACTGGGACATTTTCAGTTTCCAGGAATTGTGTGCAGATTCTTGCGAACTTGGGGCCGTGCATTATAATGCCGAAACATGAGATGATGGCGGGCGGATGAATGGCACGACAATGGGCCTCAGGATCTCATCACTGTGTCTCCGTGCATTCAAATTGCCATTGAAAAAATGCAATTGTGTTCGTTGTCTGTAGCTTATGCCTGCCCCATACCATAACCCCACCGCCACCTTTAGGCACTCTGTTCACAACGACATCAGCATACCGCTCGCCTACACAACGCCATACACGTGGTCTGCGGTTATGAGGCCGGTTGGACATACTGGCAAATTCTCTAAAACGGCGGCTTATGATAGAAAAATGAACATTGAACATCTGGCAATAGCTCTGGAGGACATTCCCTCAGTCAGCATACTAATTGCACACTGCCTCCAAACTTGAGACATCTGTGACATTGTGTTGTGTGACACAACTGCACATTTTAGTGTGGACTTTTGTTGTTCCCAGCACAAGGTGCACCTGTCAAATCCAATTGTATTTGTCCCATGAAATGCTTACCTACAAGCCCTTAACCAACAATGCTATTTTAAGAAAATAGAGTTAAGAAAATATTTACTATATAAAGTAAAGTAAAAAATAAAAGAATAACACAATAATGAGTCTATATACAGGGGGTACCGATACCAAGTCAATGTGCGGGTGAACAGGTTAGTCGAGGTAATTTGTACATGTAGTTAGGGGTAAAGTGACTATGCATAGGTAATAAACAGCAATGTAAAAACAACACTTCCAAGTATATAAGTCCTGGATGGCAGGAAGCTTGGCCCCAGTGATGTACTGGGCTGTACACATTACCCTCTGTAGCTCCTTACGGTCGGAGGCCGAGCAGTTGTCATACCAGGCGGTGATCCAACCTGTCAGGATGCTCTCGATGGTGCAGCTGTAAAATTCTTTGAGGATCTGGGGACCCATGCCAAATATGTTTTGTCTCCTGAGGGGGAAAAGGCGTTGTCGTGCTCTCTTCACAACTTTCTTGGTGTGTTTGGACCATGATAGTTTGTTGGTGATGTGGACAGGGGGTTTCACCTACATCTACCACATTTAGCTAATGAGGAGGGTTACAGGGAGTTTCACCAGCCTCTACCACATTTAGCTAATGAGGAGGGTTACAGGGGGTTTCACCAGCCTCTACCACATTTAGCTAATGAGGAGGGTTAGAGGGGGTTTCACCTGCCTGTACCACATTTAGCTAATGAGGAGGGTTAGAGGGGGTTTCACCTGCCTGTACCACATTTAGCTAATGAGGAGGGTTACAGGGGGTTTCACCTACCTCTACCACATTTAGCTAATGAGGAGGGTTAGAGGGGGTTTCACCTGCCTGTACCACATTTAGCTAATGAGGAGGGTTACAGGGGGTTTCACCTACCTCTACCACATTTAGCTAATGAGGAGGGTTACAGGGGGTTTCACCAGCCTCTACCACATTTAGCTAATGAGGAGGGTTACAGGGGGGTTCACCTGCTAGTGAGGGAAAACCCTGGTTGGCTAGTACAATGTAAGGGTTTAATCCCAATACTTTCTCCTTCCTGCTGAAGTGTTCACTTGTTCACTAAATGTAAAAGCATTGGATTGGTGTTGGCATGGCCTAAATGGAGTTTCCATATGCCAGTAATTTCCTTTCAGTTCCGTGAAGGGAAGTGAACGAGTACACACTTGGGGGGGGGGGGGGGGGGGGGGGAGACAGGAGAGGTTAATGGGAGTGTGTAATCTATCCTCCTTTTCTGAGCAAAAATATAAACCACTAGGTTATTCGACTGAGAATCCCAATCCAACATGATATGAAGATATCCGTTTTTCATCTCGCTACGACCTGTTATAGGAGACTGGTCCTAAAACCAGACATTAAAACTTCACCGCTTGAGTTATTGACCCTGATTTAAATAGGCGCTATCAATTAACGGTGCATTGAAATGTAAAACATTTCCTCTTTTGTGATAAACTGTTCAACACACACACACACACACACACACACACACACACACACACACACACACACACACACACACACGCACACCACCAGTTGTTTTGTTGCTTATTCTGCAATTTTGGAGATGAATAATGAATTATTAAACTCACTGTTGGGAATTGAAAATCTGTTAAGTAATTAAACTATTGATTGAGGTAATTAATTAACTCAAATGTTTGGTTGAAAGCACAATGATGCAATGAATGCTGTTGCTATCTTATTTAGCTTGGTTGCTATCTGATATAGCTTGGTTGCTATCTTATTTAGCTTGGTTGCTATCTTATTTAGCTTGGTTACTATCTTATTTAGCTTGGTTGCTATCTTATTTAGCTTGGTTGCTCTCTTATATAGCTTGGTTGCTCTCTTATTTAGCTTGGTTGCTATCTTGTATAGCTTGGTTTCTATCTTATTTAGCTTGGTTTCTATCTTATTTAGCTTGGTTGCTATCTTATTTAGCTTGGTTGCTATCTTATATAGCTTGGTTGCTCTCTTATTTAGCTTGGTTGCTATCTTGTATAGCTTGGTTTCTATCTTATTTAGCTTGGTTTCTATCTTATATAGCTTGGTTGCTCTCTTAGCTGTTGCGATCTTATATAGCTTGGTTGCTATCTTCTTTAGCTTGGTGGTTATCTTATATAGCTTCGTTGCTATCCGATCTGAACAGCCATTCAGTGGTCCTGCTAGAATCGGAGCAGAAGAGGACATGAGCAAAATTGAAAAAACAGACAATGGTGAAATACTTAACAACATAATAAAGAAATAAGACGATGATGAGAATATATTATGTAGTTACCACTTATACCAACCTAATCTGTATATTTCTCAGAAGAATGTATCTTCTTCGGGATTGCTCTGTCTTTGGCCAGCTTCTCCATGAACTCCTTGCAGGGGAGGTTGAAGTTTGTCTTCACAATAAGCACGGCCTTGATGGCAGGAACAGGGAACCTATTTCTTGCTGCCGTCCAAATATCATTCATTTGGGAGAACACTCTCTCGACTGGTGCATTACTTCCAGGTAAGCACATGACAACAGGTTAGTGTGTGGGATGTCGTTCTCTTTGAAGTGGTTAACCCCCGTACTCCATCTCTGACTAAGCGGTGTCTCAGATGTTTTCCATTCTTCAAGCGATCCCCCCCCCTTTAGGAACTCTTGCAGGCCAGTAACCTCGTCAAACAATGCATGCTCATTGATGGTCACATTGGGGCATTTTTTCCTGCAGTGTGCCTGCTGCCTTCTGGATCTCTTCACGCTGAGGTTGCCTTTTTAAAAAGGAGACCATGTGAATCTTTTAGATTATCTGTGTGCTTTCCCCATGCTTGCAAGTAGTTCACAGCCGTAGTGAAGAATGATTGGGATGTTTTGAGAAAGCTCTCTTTAGACATGTCTCCATTGTCCTCTAGCTCTCTCAGAAGTCCTCTGACCAAAAAACGTAATGAAGTTGCCATCACGTCTTGCAGTCAATTTTGCCTCAACGTTTCTCAGGATTGCAGCGGACTCCACAGCACAGTGGTCCTGGCCTCCAAGCCTCTCGATCGTGTCACTGAATACGGTCAAGTTTCCAGGGACAAAGGCCAGCCAAAGTTCAGTCAGTGGATCTTCGAACATTGTTAGCAAGACAACAGGCTATTTGTCTTCAGAAAGAAAAAAGCATTTCAATGGCACATACCTTTTCAGCACTCTTTCTAGAGCAGGAAGCAGGGACAGCCAGCGAACATCGATGGGTCCTAAAATGTTATGGTACTCCTGGCCAACAAACTCACAAAAGCTCTTCAGTCTTTCTACTCCGACGGTGAAAATATGAAAACATCTTTGTGAGCAGGTACTCAACATCATGGGGAATCATATCCAAAGCTGTTCTGGCCGTGTTATGAATGATGTGGGCAGGACAACCTCAGCCAATCACCTCCCACTGCAGGGCATGTTTTACTTTGGTATGGACATTAGAGGTCGACCGATTATGATTTTTTCAACGCCGATACCGATACCGATTATTGGAGGACCAAAAAAAAAGTTTGATACCGATTAATCGGCCGATTAATGACAATTACAACAATACTGAATGAACAATTATTTCAACTTAATATAATACATCAATAAAATCAATTTAGCCTCAAATAAATAATGAAACATGTTCAATTTGGTTTAAATAATGCAAAAACAAAGTGTTGTCGGCAGAGAAGGTCACGACTTTGTTTTGCAGGTTACATTATTGGATGACCACCAGGACCTCTGCAATCTCCTCTGCTGTGTCTCCTTTCAATTCAACAAAATCAAGCAGTTTTGTTTCCACAGATGTGCTGCCATCATATATCTTACAATATCTGACTACTACTGGCAGCAGCTTTACATGTCTATGTCTATGATTGGATGCATTCAACCTGGTCTAGGTCCTGTGTTACCAAAGTAGTTGCCCATGTTACTAAGACGTTACTCACATTTTGTCCTAGCACATGTAAACATCGACTCATAAAGCTTTTGTGTCAGTTGTGCTGTGCAGTCCATAGATCTGTAACTATGATTGTGTCGCATAGTGTGGTATGCAAAGACTCCCTCCTGCACAGCTAAACCATGTTCTTCTTGGGAAGGCTCTACCTTCTTGAAGAATGTGGTGACAGAGGGCAAACCAACACGGCCAATCAGAGAGGCTTTATGCCTTTTCATCCTGCTGATGTTCCACCACTGCCGTTCTTCTCCGGCTGCCAATTGAAAGAGAGGAATGACAAAGGGTGCAGTGAACCATTCTATCGTCTTGACCTGAGCGTATAAATGGACATTCTATCATCATGTTGTCATTAAAATTGCATTTCTGTTTCTGGGAAAGAGTCATTGTTCCTCCTCTGTCTGCTCTTCTTCACTCTCTTTGTGTCACTCTTCTTACTCTTAAACTTTTTCCTCTCCTCCAATCGCCTTCCTGCTCTTTCTCCAATCGTCTTCCTGCTCTTTCTCCAATCGCCTTCCTGCTCTTTCTCCAATCGTCTTCCTGCTCTTTCTCCAATCGTCTTCCTGCTCTTTCTCCAATCGTCTTCCTGCTCGTTCTCCAATCGTCTTCCTGCTCTTTCTTCACTCGTCTTCCTGCTCTTTCTTCACTCGTCTTCCTGCTCTTTCTCCAATCGTCTTCCTGCTCTTTCTCCAATCGTCTTCCTGCTCTTTCTCCAATCGTCTTCCTGCTCTTTCACCAATTGTCTTCCTGCTCTTTCTTCACTCGTCTTCCTGCTCTTTCTCCAATCGTCTTCCTGCTCGTTCTCCAATCGTCTTCCTGCTCTTTCTCCAATCGTCTTCCTGCTCTTTCTCCAATCGTCTTCCTGCTCTTTCTCCAATCGTCTTCCTGCTCTTTCTCCAATAGTCTTCCTGCTCTTTCTCCAATCGTCTTCCTGCTCTTTCTCCAATCGTCTTCCTGCTCTTTCTCCAATCGTCTTCCTGCTCTTTCTCCAATCGTCTTCCTGCTCTTTCTCCAATCGTCTTCCTGCTCTTTCTCCAATCGTCTTCCTGCTCTTTCTCCAATCGTCTTCCTGCTCTTTCTCCAATCGTCTTCCTGCTCTTTCTCCAATCGTCTTCCTGCTCTTTCTCCAATTGTCTTCCTGCTCTTTCTCCAATCGTCTTCCTGCTCTTTCTCCAATCGTCTTCCTGCTCTTTCTCCAATCGTCTTCCTGCTCTTTCTCCAATCGTCTTCCTGCTCTTTCTCCAATCGTCTTCCTGCTCTTTCTTCCTTTCCTTCTCTTCACCTTTCCACCTCACTCTTCCACACTCTCCTCACTTCACTCTTTTTACTCTCTTAATCTTTCCTTCTTCTAATCCAATCTGTAATAATAAATAGTACACTATTAGATATAATACTTTGGTTATCAGATTCCCATTGCTTGCCTCATTTTTGTATTTTATCTCAAACATTGTTTGGAATAATACATTGGCAGGCTTTGTAATCATATCTTTACCTTTCCGCCTCTATCTCTTTCACTCTTCTTCCTATACTGTCTTCCTCCTCTCCTTCCTCTCCACTCTCTAACAGAAAACATTATGCCAATGTTATCCATGAAAATGTCAAAATATATTTTCACACAACTTCTTATAATGCAAAACCATTACAATTGTAATCTACAAATAAATATTCTCAGAATTGTGCATGAATTTAATATAATCATATTTTCAAAATAGCCCGTCCACTGAATGTGAACATTTTTTAACCTAGTTAATGTAAACTCGTGCATCGCCTTATTTTAGTGCCTCAAAAACGTAATACTTCCAGATCAACTGTAATGTCAATACCATTGTAAAGCATAATTTCTCCCCTTTTCCAACAGAATCAATTACATGACCCTCACGCTGCCTGTTTCTGCATAATTCAAACAGGCAATGAGCAACGTCGTTTAAAAAAAAAAAATGGCGGGAAGCGAAACTAACATACCTATTGGAAGGTTTGTGTCGAATTTGAATCTGGTTTTTAGGGCGGTGCTAAAGTGATCTTAGAAGTAAACAGCGGCTTTGAGAATGATGATCGCATGCAATGATGACGCAAACAATGACTAGGTATCCCCCCCTTACCCCCGTCACTGTCCGTTTCTTGTTTTTAAAGGATGAGAGAAGTGCTACACCTGGTGGAGAGAGATTGTAATAGTTGCTTTATGCGTGCTGTGCAAACATTCTTTCCCATTGACACCCTGTGTCAAAGAGCTAACTTTGTCGTCAATTTCTTTTGCTATACAGAAATAACTAAGCATGCCGAAAAGTTGTTGTGTTGTTCAACATACATGAACAAAAATATAAATGCAACCATTTCAAAGGTTTTTACTGAGTTACAGTTCATATAAGGCAATCAGTCAATTGAAATTAATTAATTTTGCCTTAATCTATGGATTTCACATGACTGGGAATACAGATATGAATCTGTTTGTCACAGATACATTAGAAAAAGGTAGGGGCGTGGAACAGAAAACCAGTCAGTATCTGGTGTGACCACCATTTGTCTCATGCAGCGCGACACATCTCCTTCACATAGAGTTGATCAGGCTGTTTATTGTGGCCTGTGGAATGTTGTCCCACTCCTCTCCAATGGCTGTGTGAAGCTGCTGGATATTGGCGGGAACTGGAACACGCTGTCGTACACGTTGATCCAGAGCATCCCAAACATGCTCAATGGGTGACATGTCAGGTGAGTATGCAGGCCACGGAAGAACTGGGACATTTTCAGCATCCAAGAATTGTGTACAGATCCTTATGACATGGGGCCGTGCATTATCAAGCTGAAACATGAGGTGATGGTGGCAGATGAATGGCACGACATTGTGTATCAGGATCTCGTCACGGAATCTCTTTGCATTCAAAATGACATCGATAAAATGCAATTGTGTTTGTTGTCTGTAGCTTATCCCTGTCCATACCATAACCCAACCATTGGGCACTCTGTTCACAACAATGCAGATGAGCTTCCCTGAGACGCTTTACAACACTTTACAACACTTTACAACACTTTACAACACTTTAAAACATCTTACAACATCTTACAACGCTTTACAACACTTTACAACGCTTTACAACACATTACAAAACTTTACAACACTTTACAACACTTTACAATGCTTTACAACACTTTACAACGCTTTACAACACTTTACAACACTTTACAACGCTTTACAACACTTTACAATGCTTTACAACACTTTACAATACTTTACATATTGCTTTCATATTTTTGTTCAGTAAAAATGCAACCAGGTCAAACATCCCTACCTACGGTTTGTAATACTCCCAGGTAGGGAAATAGAGCCTCTGAGAAGAGCCCTGTGGCTTCAGGCTATTCTGCCATGGCTTGGACAATATGGGGACAGGTGTCTAAGTAGGATACACATAGATATGAATGTGGAAAACATTTAATCACAGGTACAGTAAGACATTTAATGTTCAGGTGGGTAACTCCTAGTTAACATTCACTCACCTGGCTGCTGCCACCGTTATGAAAAGGGACCGTACAATATTACCTTTTTTCCAATTAGTGAGAATGCTCGGGAGCAGAAAATGTTGAAAAGTTATTTTTTAGACATGTTATACTTTTCTTAAGTGTAGTCTTATAATTGACAAAAACAAGTAGACGAGAAAATTGCACCTGAAAATGTGTTGTGAGCTGATTGGGTAACCTAGGTAACCACAGGTTATTTTCCTTCAAAGGGGCCGCTATGTTCTAGCTGTCTAATATCGAATTGGTTATTGGAAATAACATAAATATTTATAAACAAACAGTTAGCTGTTAGCTTGGCAAGTTGTTGTATTTTAAGGCTTAAAATCAAAGCTAAGACGTTTTATGGTTGGAATTGAAGCATACAGCCAGCTATTTAGTTTGAGGATGTAAACATGAGCTAGCAACTTTTGATCTGGACAAAGACAACGGTTGCTTAGAAACCAGATACCAATGTGTTCTGTGGATACAGGAAAAAGTACATAAATCATTTGCATAATCTTTGTGATTGGATTATAGCTGTGAGGGTGATCGAATCAGGATCCAAACCTCCCGAGCTCATTAGTGATAGAATGTTCAAGTTCATGAAGATGTCACTTAGACACATGACAGGGAGTGGGAACAGGCTAGGTACCAGGCTACAGTAGTTCACTATATAGGGAATAGGTTGCCATTTGGGACACAGGTATCTTGTAGAAGGAGAAGAGCAGACAGGACACAGGTGAGTTGTATTTACATTTATTTGTTGTCCTGCATATGCAAATAGACTTAATGGGGAACAATGCTGTCTAACCAATACAGAAATGTTAACATACATGTACCGTGACAAAGTATTCTGTGGTCACAATTTTTGGGACTTGCGTACAAAGATAAACAGTCTGAACATTAAAAAGGTGTTTACTGATAATGTCCCTGAAAACTGTAAAAAAATAAATAAAAAAAAAATAGAGAATAAAAATAAAATAAAAAAATCCCCCAAATAAGAGAGTCACAATTTGACATAGACACGGGAAACAAAACAACGTAGTAGCACGTATGTGTTTGTGGGAAGGGAAGTGGGAGTTCCATAATTCTACGTGAGAATGACACAAATAATTCTGTCAAAGAAAAACAAAGACACAATGTTTTCTCCACCATTTTAAAACGGTATCACCAATAATAATACCAGGAGAATGTCGTGGCACACTGTCCTTCTTCTGTTAGCTCATAGAGTTAAATTCAGCATACACACGCACGCACGCACGCACGCACGCACGCACGCACGCACACACACACACGCACACACACACACAGACAGACTTTGGTGCTAAATGGCTCTCTATTCCCTACACAGGGCTCTGGCCAAAAGTAGTGCACTACATAGGGAATAGGGTGCTATTTCAGTATGCATCTATACTGAACAGCAGTGTTTTCCCAACTCCAGTCCTCCAGTACCCCCATCAGCCCAACTCCAGTCCTCCAGTACCCCCATCAGCCCAACTCCAGTCCCAACTCCTGTTGGGGGTACTGGAGGACCAGAGTTGGGCTGTTGGGGGTACTGGAGGACCAGAGTTGGGCTGTTGGAGGTACTGGAGGACCAGAGTTGGGCTGATGGGGGTACTGGAGGACCAGAGTTGGGCTGTTGGGGGGTACTGGAGGACCAGAGTTGGGCTGTTGGGGGTACTGGAGGACCAGAGTTGGGCTGTTGGGGGTACTGGAGGACTGGAGTTGGGAAACACTGCAGTACACAATCCTTAAGAAACACTTGGTTCTAGATAGCTGATTCAACTCCGTTGCCCTGCTTCGCTACTGATGAATGATTACTCTACACTTATGATTACTGAACACAAATACCAAGAAAAAGCTTTTCCATGCGGAATCACTTTGAGAGAAAACATGGGCACATTGCATGACCTTTCACATTTAACAGATGAATCTTGGACAGAAAAATTTAAATAAAACCCAAATAAGTCAAAATATCAATTGGGGGGGGGGGGGGAGTCTGGAGATTGGAGACAGAACACACATCACACAATGTTGTGTGGATCTCGAACGATAATTTCACTTCTTGTCGGGGTGGATAGGCACACCATCTTGCGATATGAGAACATGTGTTCCTGTGTGTTCTGTTTGTCTTTTAGCCAGTCTATCATTGGGACATTCCCTTGTCTGTGTACATCGATAGCCATTGTTCATATGTGGCACTAAGCGAGGGAACTGCTCTCGCTCCCTTTACACAAGGACGGACTGCTCTCACCTAGAAACAGGTTATATTTTAGTCCAAAGACTAGTGTCCTTCCCTGCATCCCAAAACTGGCTCCCTAACCTATCCTAACCATTTATCAATGGACCAGTCTTCCTGTAAGCATGTCACGGGGATCCAACCCATCACTCCTTCCAGTGATCTACAATACTGACTTTTCATTGACTTGGCTTCAGTAGGAGCCAATCAGAGCGATCCATTCACATCTCTTCCTGTCCGGGGTCAAATTCCGCGTGCCATTCTGATGGTCCGTTAGACTCTCATTGATGTCTGTCTGTCTGTCTGTCTGTACTCTCTCTGTATCTGTCTAACTGTCTCTCTCTCTCTGTATCTGTCTAACTGTCTCTCTCTCTCTGTATCTGTCTAACTGTCTCTCTCTCTCTGTATCTGTCTAACTGTCTCTCTCTCTCTGTATCTGTCTAACTGTCTCTCTCTCTCTGTATCTGTTTAACTGTCTCTCTCTCTATATCTGTCTAACTGTCTCTCTCTCTCTGTATCTGTCTAACTGTCTCTCTCTCTCTGTATCTGTCTAACTGTCTCTCTCTCTATATATATGTCTAACTGTCTCTCTCTCTCTCTCTCTATCTGTCTGTCTGTCTCTCTCTCTGTATCTGTCTATCTGTCTGTCTGTCTCTCTCTCTGTATCTGTCTAACTGTCTCTCTCTCTCTGTATCTGTCTAACTGTCTCTCTCTCTGTATCTGTCTAACTGTCTCTCTCTCTCTGTATCTGTCTAACTGTCTGTCTCTCTATATATCTGTCTAACTGTCTCTCTCTCTCTCTCTCTCTCTCTCTATCTGTCTGTCTGTCTCTCTCTCTGTATATGTCTAACTGTCTCTCTCTCTCTGTATCTGTCTAACTGTCTCTCTCTCTCTGTATCTGTCTAAATGTCTCTCTCTCTCTGTATCTGTCTAACTGTCTCTCTCTCTCTGTATCTGTCTAACTGTCTCTCTCTCTCTCTGTATCTGTCTTACTGTCTCTCTCTGTATCTGTCTGTCTCTCTCTCTCTGTATCTGTCTAACGGTCGCTCTCTCTGTATCTGTCTCTCTGTCGCTCTCTCTCTGTATCTGTCTAACTGTCTCTCTCTCTCTGTTTCTGTCTAACTGTCTCCCTCTCTTTGTACCTGTCTAACTGTCTCTCTCTCAGTATCTGTCTGTCTGTCTCTCTGTATCTGTCTAACTGTCTCTCTCTCTCTGTATCTGTCTAACTGTCTCTCTCTCAGTATCTGTCTGTCTGTCTGTCTCTCTGTATCTGTCTAACTGTCTCTCTCTCTCTGTATCTGTCTAACTGTCTCTCTCTCTCTCTGTATCTGTCTAACTCCCTCTCCCTCTCCCTCTCCCTCTCCCTCTCCCTCTCCCTCTCCTTCTCCCTCTCCCTCTCCCTCTCAGCTATAAGCCAACTGAATGATAAAACAGCTGAAACACAGGGGACACCCATCTGTGTTTGTCTTCCCCTCTGTTCCACTGGAGTTTGATGGGGGCGGAGACGGGGGCGGAGATAGGGGGCGTCGAGGGTGTATCCCTAGTAGCCAAGACATCAATGTGGGTTTGAAAACATCTTTTATAAAGTTCTGTACTAGCTGACATTATACCTGTTGATGAAAACCAGAGGGCCAATCGAAACATAAGAGAGTTGATAGATAGAAATCCTGAGAACTCAATAGTATTGTATCTATTACTTAAAGACCTGATGTTTTAACTCTATAAAAGTCATCATTTTCTGTACACTTCTATAATATGAACAAAGCCTAATGTTTAAACACCTTCTCATAAACAACATCTTTATGAAAAGTCACCGTTATGGCATTAAATCGTTGGTTGTGCTTGTTTGGTTTTGGTTTAGAAAAAAATATATAATTATTCTCTACATTAATTCACAACAAAACATAAAATAGCTTTACATGTTACCAGTTGCCATGGAAATAAATAAATAACATTTAAGATATTCTCATTTATATTCCCATAATTGTTTAGAGGTTATTTTTCTCCCATCGACTTCTGGCATTGTAGGATGACTGACAACACATTGTAGGATGACTGACAACACATTGTAGGATGACTGACAACACATTGTAGGATGACTGACAACACATTGTAGGATGACTGACAACACATTGTAGGATGACTGACAACACATTGTAGGATGACTGACAACACATTGTAGGATGACTGACAACACATTGTAGGATGACTGACAACACATTGTAGGATGACTGACAACACATTGTAGCTTGATTGACAACACATTGTAGGATGACTGACAACACATTGTAGGATGACTGACAACACATTGTAGGATGACTGACAACACATTGTAGGATGACTGACAACACATTGTAGGATGACTGACAACACATTGTAGCTTGATTGACAACACATTGTAGGATGACTGACAACACATTGTAGGATGACTGACAACACATTGTAGGATGACTGACAACACATTGTAGGATGACTGACAACACATTGTAGGATGACTGACAACACATTGTAGGATGACTGACAACACATTGTAGGATGACCGACAACACATTGTAGGATGACTGACAACACATTGTAGGATGACTGACAACACATTGTAGGATGACTGACAACACATTGTAGGATGACTGACAACACACTGCAGGATGACTGACAACACATTGTAGGATGACTGACAACACACTGCAGGATGACTGACAACACATTGCAGGATGACTGACAACACATTGTAGGATGACCGACAACACATTGTAGGATGACTGACAGCACATTGTAGGATGACCGACAACACATTGTAGGATGACTGACAACACATTGTAGGATGACTGACAACACATTGTAGGATGACTGACAACACATTGTAGGATGACTGACAACACATTGTAGGATGACTGACAACACATTGTAGGATGACTGACAACACATTGTAGGATGACTGACAACACATTGCAGGATGACTGACAACACATTGTAGGATGACTGACAACACATTGTAGGATGACTGACAACACATTGTAGGATGACTGACAACACATTGTAGGATGACTGACAACACATTGTAGGATGACTGACAACACATTGTAGGATGACTGACAACACATTGTAGGATGACTGACAACACATTGTAGGATGACTGACAACACATTGTAGGATGACTGACAACACATTGTAGGATGACTGACAACACATTGCAGGATGACTGACAACACATTGTAGGATGACTGACAACACATTGCAGGATGACCGACAACACATTGTAGGATGACTGACAACACATTGTAGGATGACTGACAACACATTGTAGGATGACTGACAACACATTGTAGGATGACTGACAACACATTGTAGGATGACTGACAACACATTGTAGGATGACTGACAACACATTGCAGGATGACTGACAACACATTGTAGGATGACTGACAACACATTGTAGGATGACTGACAACACATTGTAGGATGACTGACAACACATTGTAGGATGACTGACAACACATTGTAGGATGACTGACAACACATTGTAGGATGACTGACAACACATTGTAGGATGACTGACAACACATTGTAGGATGACTGACAACACATTGTAGGATGACTGACAACACATTGTAGGATGACTGACAACACATTGTAGGATGACTGACAACACATTGTAGGATGACTGACAACACATTGTAGGATGACTGACAACACATTGTAGGATGACTGACAACACATTGTAGGATGACTGACAACACATTGCAGGATGACTGACAACACATTGTAGGATGACTGACAACACATTGTAGGATGACTGACAACACATTGTAGGATGACTGACAACACATTGCAGGATGACTGACAACACATTGTAGGATGACTGACAACACATTGTAGGATGACTGACAACACATTGTAGGATGACTGACAACACATTGTAGGATGACCGACAACACATTGTAGGATGACTGACAACACATTGTAGGATGACCGACAACACATTGTAGGATGACTGACAACACATTGTAGGATGACTGACAACACATTGTAGGATGACTGACAACACATTGTAGGATGACCGACAACACATTGTAGGATGACTGACAACACATTGTAGGATGACTGACAACACATTGTAGGATGACTGACAACACATTGTAGGATGACCGACAACACATTGTAGGATGACCGACAACACATTGCAGGATGACTGACAACACATTGTAGGATGACCGACAACACATTGCAGGATGACTGACAACACATTGTAGGATGACCGACAACACATTGTAGGATGACCGACAACACATTGTAGGATGACTGACAGCACATTGTAGGATGACTGACAACACATTGTAGGATGACTGACAACACATTGTAGGATGACCGAAAACACATTGTAGGATGACTGACAACACATTGCAGGATGACTGACAACACATTGTAGGATGACTGACAACACATTGTAGGATGACCGAAAACACATTGTAGGATGACTGACAACACATTGTAGGATGACTGACAACACATTGCAGGATGACTGACAACACATTGCAGGATGACTGACAACACATTGCAGGATGACTGACAACACATTGTAGGATGACTGACAACACATTGTAGGATGACCGAAAACACATTGTAGGATGACCGAAAACACATTGTAGGATGACCGACAACACATTGTAGGATGACCGACAACACATTGCAGGATGACTGACAACACATTGTAGGATGACCGACAACACATTGCAGGATGACTGACAACACATTGTAGGATGACCGACAACACATTGTAGGATGACCGACAACACATTGTAGGATGACTGACAGCACATTGTAGGATGACTGACAACACATTGTAGGATGACTGACAATACATTGCAGGATGACTGACAACACATTGTAGGATGACCGACAACACATTGTAGGATGACCGACAACACATTGCAGGATGACCGACAACACATTGTAGGATGACTGACAGCACATTGTAGGATGACTGACAACACATTGTAGGATGACTGACAATACATTGCAGGATGACTGACAACACATTGTAGGATGACCGACAACACATTGTAGGATGACCGACAACACATTGTAGGATGACTGACAACACATTGTAGGATGACTGACAACACACTGCAGGATGACTGACAACACATTGTAGGATGACTGACAACACATTGTAGGATGACGGACAACACATTGTAGGATGACTGACAACACATTGTAGGATGACCGACAACACATTGTAGGATGACCGAAAACACATTGTAGGATGACCGAAAACACATTGTAGGATGACTGACAACACATTGCAGGATGACTGACAACACATTGCAGGATGACTGACAACACATTGCAGGATGACTGACAACACATTGCAGGATGACTGACAACACATTGTAGGATGACTGACAACACATTGTAGGATGACTGACAACACATTGCAGGATGACTGACAACACATTGTAGGATGACTGACAACACATTGCAGGATGACTGACAACACATTGCAGGATGACTGACAGCACATTGCAGGATGACTGACAACACATTGCAGGATGACTGACAACACATTGTAGGATGACTGACAACACATTGTCAGCCACACCAGTATTTGAAAGTAAACATTTTCATTTCTCAGTTTATATTTTGATAATGGTGCATTGGTCATGATAACAATGTTATATCATTATATAATAAAGGCATTTCTCCGCGATACACTGAGTGCACAAAACATTAAGAACACCTGCTCTTTCTTTAACAGACTGACCAGGTGAAAACCATGATCTCTTATTCATGTCACCTGTTAAATCCACTTCATTCAGTGTAGATGGATTAAAGATGGATTTTTACATCTTGAGACAATGGAGACATGGATTGTGTATGTTTGCCATTCAGAGGGTGAATGGGCAAGACGAAAGATTTACAGTAAGTACCTACTGAACTGGGGAGACGGGGGCGGAGATGGGGGCGGAGATAGGGGCGTCGGGGGTCGTAGGTGACCAGGGGCACTGCTTTGAGTGTGTCAAGAACTGAAACGCTGCTGGGTTTTTCATGCTTGACAGTTTCCCCTGTGTATCAGGAATGGTCCACCACCCAAAGGACATCCAGCCAACTTGACACAAGTTGGGGGTGTACAACTCAATATTAGGAAGGTGTTTCTAATGTTTGGTATGCTCAGTGTAGATTAAAAATATAGCTCCCATTATATATTCAGATTTATAAACTGGGCCCTGAATGCTGATTGGCTGACTTCTGTGGTATATCAGACCGTATACTACGGGTATGAACAAACAGTTGTTTTCACTGCTCTAATTACGTTGGTAACCAGTTTATAATAGAAATAAGGCACCTTGGGGGTTTGTGATATAATGGCCGTATACCACACCCCCTCGGGCCTTGTAGATGAAATATCTTCTGAAAAATGTGTTGTACTAGTGTCTGCCTGTATACTTATACATCCAATTGGACAGAAAATAAAGTAACACAATTCTTGGCCTGCATAGATGGCAGAGCGCTGTATTGCACTTTCCACCTCTCTCTTTTTAAACAAATGACTGTATATATGAACGGGCAAAGCCATCGATCACTTGACACCATTCATTCCTATCTGAAGACTCAATAGCACCCTGAAGTTGGTTAAGATGGCGTCTCGTGGAGACAACATGCGCAGTTTGAGCCACTCTGGGAAGTGACGATGCAGGCTAGCTCAGTGCTGCCCCTTCTCATTGAGTAACTCAAGATGAAGGCCGACCGGGGTACTGCAGGCTCTCATGAGCAACAAAATGATCCTTTTCTTCGTCTGTGGGCGGCTTTAAAACAATCGGTTCAAGGACATCTGGTGTATTGGAAGCAATTATTGGTACCATATTGGTCTAAGATTTGTTTACATTTTTATTTACATGAAGACTAACCAAAAATATTGACATTTTTCAATTCACTATGACGAGTGATCCTGTTTTCTGTAAATAATGCCTGCGTACCGCTGTCAGCCTTGAACTTCCGTGTTTTCTATGATAGGGGGTAGTCCTTCTACCCTGCTTTAAACTATGAGAACCACCTCCTCCTCGTCTCTGTAGCGTTCAGCATCTATGTCGTTTTCTCAAACTCAACACAAGTTTATATTTTACACTCAGCCAAGCTCCATGCCAAAGCTATATATATATAGAATATATTATATTCTAGCATGTCAATTAGAATGAAAGGCAACATAGCTGGTATTATCATTCTGCGAAAACAAGCAGAGAAAGTTGAAGTTAAGCTTAGGGTATTGAAGTCTGACTGAAATCATTTAGTTTTAAAACTCAATCATGTCCAAGACACTACAGAAATATAAACAATTACGCCCAGTCCAAGACACTACAGCAATACGAACAGAGAAGTTTTAAATGATCAGGATAAAAAACTAACTGGAAACGGACAGACCAAAACAGTTACAGTAATGATATCAGGATGACGCTTGAGAATATGATGAATCAATTACGATACTAGAGACAAACCACCCGTTAGAGAAATCAAAAATAACTGTCATCTACTCATTTACTGGTGTTAATGAGCAGCTAGAATGGCTTGATAAAACATGATCATATGTATTGGTCATCTGACAGTAGAAGGAATACTAATGTTTTTTTTTTCTGAGATACACTAATATTTTTCTGCCCCAAATGGAACTCCAAATTATCTACATAGGCGCCACTACAACACCTCTAGGACTGTCTTAACTGTAGGCCCCACTAGAACACCTCTAGGACTGTCTTAACTGTAGGCCCCACTAGAACACCTCTAGGACTGTCTTAACTAACTGTAGGCCCCACTAGAACACCTCTAGGACTGTCTTAACTAACTGTAGGCCCTACCAGAACACCTCTAGGACTGTCTTAACTGTAGGCCCCACTAGAACACCTCTAGGACTGTCTTAACTGTAGGCCCCACTAGAACACCTCTAGGACTGTCTTAACTAACTGTAGGCCCCACTAGAACACCTCTATGACTGTCTTAACTAACTGTAGGCCCCACTAGAACACCTCTAGGACTGTCTTAACTAACTGTAGGCCCCACTAGAACACCTCTAGAACTGTCTTAACTGTAGGCCCCACTAGAACACCTCTAGAACTGTCTTAACTGTAGGCCCCACTAGAACACCTCTAGGACTGTCTTAACTGTAGGCCCCACTAGAACACCTCTAGGACTGTTTTAACTGTAGGCCCCACTAGAACACCTCTAGGACTGTCTTAACTAACTGTAGGCTCCACTAGAACACCTCTAGGACTGTCCTAACTGTAGGCCCCACTAGAACACCTCTAGGACTGTCTTAACTAACTGTAGGCCCTACTGGAACACCTCTAGGACTGTCCTAACTGTAGGCCCCACTAGTACACCTCTAGGACTGTCCTAACTGTAGGCCCCACTAGAACACCTCTAGGACTTTCTTAACTAACTGTAGGCCCCACTAGAACACCTCTAGGACTGTCTTAACTGTAGGCCCCACTAGAACACCTCTAGGACTGTCTTAACTAACTGTAGGCCCCACTAGAACACCTCTAGGACTGTCTTAACTAACTGTAGGCCCTACTAGAACACCTCTAGGACTCTCTAAACTAACTGTAGGCCCCACTAGAACACCTCTAGGACTATCTTAACTGTAGGCCCCACTAGTACACCTCTAGGACTGTCCTAACTGTAGGCCCCACTAGTACACCTCTAGGACTGTCCTAACTGTAGGCCCCACTAGAACACCTCTAGGACTTTCTTAACTAACTGTAGGCCCCACTAGAACACCTCTAGGACTGTCTTAACTGTAGGCCCCACTAGAACACCTCTAGGACTGTCTTAACTAACTGTAGGCCCCACTAGAACACCTCTAGGACTGTCTTAACTAACTGTAGGCCCTACTAGAACACCTCTAGGACTCTCTAAACTAACTATAGGCCCCACTAGAACACCTCTAGGACTGTCTTAACTAACTGTAGGCCCCACTAGAACACCTCTAGAACTGTGTCTTAACTAACTGTAGGCCCAACTAGAACACCTCTAGGACTGTCTTAACTGTAGGCCCCACTAGAACAACCCTAGAACTGTCTTAACTAACTGGAGGCCCCACTAGAACACCTCTAGGACTGTCATAACTATAGGCCCCACTGGAACACCTCTAGGACTGTCTTAACTGTAGGCCCCACTAGAACACCTCTAGGACTGTCTTAACTAACGGTAGGCCCCACTAGAACACCTCTAGGACTGTCTTAACTAACTGTAGGCCCCACTAGAACACCTCTAGAACTGTCTTAACTGTAGAACATCTAGGACACCTCTAGGACTGTCTTAACTGTAGGCCCCACTAGAACACCTCTAGGACTGTCTTAACTGTAGGCCCCAATAGAACACCTCTAGGACTGTCTTAACTAACTGTAGGCCCCACTAGAACACCTCTAGAACTGTCTTAACTAACTGTAGGCCCCACTAGAACACCTCTAGGACTGTCTTAACTGTAGGCCCCACTAGAACACCTCTAGGACTGTCTTAACTAACTGTAGGCCCCACTAGAACACCTCTAGAACTGTCTTAACTAACTGTAGGCCCCACTAGAACACCTCTAGGACTGTCTTAACTGTAGGCCCCACTAGAACACCTCTAGGACTGTCTTAACTGTAGGCCCCACTAGAACACCTCTAGGACTGTCTTAACTAATTGTAGGCCCCACTAGAACACCTCTAGGACTGTCTTAACTGTAGGCCCCACTAGAACACCTCTAGGACTGTCTTAACTAACTGTAGGCCCCACTATAACACCTCTAGGACTGTCTTAACTAACGGTAGGCCCCACTAGAACACCTCTAGGACTGTCTTAACTAACTGTAGGCCCCACTAGAACACCTCTAGGACTGTCTTAACTGTAGGCCCCACTAGAACACCTCTAGGACTGTCTTAACTGTAGGCCGCACTAGAACACCTCTAGGACTGTCTTAAATGTAGGCCCCACTAGAACACCTCTAGGACTGTCTTAACTGTAGGCCCCAATAGAACACCTCTAGGACTGTCTTAACTAACTGTAGGCCCCACTAGAACACCTCTAGGACTTTCTTAACTAACTGTAGGCCTTACCAGAACACCTCTAGGACTGTCGTAACTGTAGGCCCCACTAGAACACCTCTAGGACTGTCTTAACTCTAGGCCCTACTGGAACACCTCTAGAACTGTCTTAACTAACTGGAGGCCCCACTAGAACACCTCTAGGACTGTCATAACTGTAGGCCCCACTAGAACACCTCTATGACTGTCTTAACTATAGGCCCCACTGGAACACCTCTAGGACTGTCTTAACTGTAGGCCCCACTAGAACACCTCTAGGACTGTCTTAACTAACTGTAGGCCCCTCTAGAACACCTCTAGGACTGTCTTAACTAACTGTAGGCCCCACTAGAACACCTCTAGGACTGTCTTAACTAACTGTAGGCCCCACTAGAACACCTCTAGGACTGTCTTAACTGTAGGACCCACTAGAACACCTCTAGGACTGTCTTAACTAACTGTAGGCCCCACTAGAACACCTCTAGGACTGTCTTAACTAACGGTAGGCCCCACTAGAACACCTCTAGGACTGTCTTAACTAACTGTAGGCCCCACTAGAACACCTCTAGAACTGTCTTAACTGTAGAACATCTAGAACACCTCTAGGACTGTCTTAACTGTAGGCCCCACTAGAACACCTCTAGGACTGTCTTAACTGTAGGCCCCAATAGAACACCTCTAGGACTGTCTTAACTAACTGTAGGCCCCACTAGAACACCTCTAGGACTGTCTTAACTAACTGTAGGCCCCACTAGAACACCTCTAGAACTGTCTTAACTAACTGTAGGCCCCACTAGAACACCTCTAGGACTGTCTTAACTGTAGGCCCCACTAGAACACCTCTAGGACTGTCTTAACTAATTGTAGGCCCCACTAGAACACCTCTAGGACTGTCTTAACTGTAGGCCCCACTAGAACACCTCTAGGACTGTCTTAACTAACTGTAGGCCCCACTATAACACCTCTAGGACTGTCTTAACTAACGGTAGGCCCCACTAGAACACCTCTAGGACTGTCTTAACTAACTGTAGGCCCCACTAGAACACCTCTAGGACTGTCTTAACTGTAAGGCCCCACTAGAACACCTCTAGGACTGTCTTAAATGTAGGCCCCACTAGAACACCTCTAGGACTGTCTTAACTGTAGGCCCCAATAGAACACCTCTAGGACTGTCTTAACTAACTGTAGGCCCCACTAGAACACCTCTAGGACTTTCTTAACTAACTGTAGGCCCTACCAGAACACCTCTAGGACTGTCGTAACTGTAGGCCCCACTAGAACACCTCTAGGACTGTCTTAACTCTAGGCCCTACTGGAACACCTCTAGGACTGTCTTAACTGTAGGCCCCACTAGAACACCTCTAGGACTGTCTTAACTAACTGTAGGCCCCACTAGAACAACTCTCGGACTGTCTTAACTGTAGGCCCCACTAGAACACCTATAGGACTGTCTTAACTAACTGTAGGCCCCACTAGAACACCTCTAGGACTGTCTTAACTGTAGGCCCCACTAGAACACCTCTAGGACTGTCTTAACTGTAGGCCCCACTAGAACACCTCTAGGACTGTCTTAACTAACTGTAGGACCCACTAGAACACCTCTAGGACTGTCTTAAATAACTGTAGGCCCCACTAGAACACCTCTAGGACTGTCTTAACTGTAGGCCCCACTAGAACACCTCTAGGACTGTCTTAACTAATTGTAGGCCCCACTAGAACACCTCTAGGACTGTCTTAACTGTAGGCCCCACTAGAACACCTCTAGGACTGTCTTAACTAACTGTAGGCCCCACTATAACACCTCTAGGACTGTCTTAACTAACGGTAGGCCCCACTAGAACACCTCTAGGACTGTCTTAACTAACTGTAGGCCCCACTAGAACACCTCTAGGACTGTCTTAACTGTAAGGCCCCACTAGAACACCTCTAGGACTGTCTTAAATGTAGGCCCCACTAGAACACCTCTAGGACTGTCTTAACTGTAGGCCCCAATAGAACACCTCTAGGACTGTCTTAACTAACTGTAGGCCCCACTAGAACACCTCTAGGACTTTCTTAACTAACTGTAGGCCCTACCAGAACACCTCTAGGACTGTCGTAACTGTAGGCCCCACTAGAACACCTCTAGGACTGTCTTAACTCTAGGCCCTACTGGAACACCTCTAGGACTGTCTTAACTGTAGGCCCCACTAGAACACCTCTAGGACTGTCTTAACTAACTGTAGGCCCCACTAGAACAACTCTCGGACTGTCTTAACTGTAGGCCCCACTAGAACACCTATAGGACTGTCTTAACTAACTGTAGGCCCCACTAGAACACCTCTAGGACTGTCTTAACTGTAGGCCCCACTAGAACACCTCTAGGACTGTCTTAACTGTAGGCCCCACTAGAACACCTCTAGGACTGTCTTAACTAACTGTAGGACCCACTAGAACACCTCTAGGACTGTCTTAAATAACTGTAGGCCCCACTAGAACACCTCTAGGACTGTCTTAACTGTAGGCCCCACTAGAACACCTCTAGGACTGTCTTAACTAATTGTAGGCCCCACTAGAACACCTCTAGGACTGTCTTAACTGTAGGCCCCACTAGAACACCTCTAGGACTGTCTTAACTAACTGTAGGCCCCACTATAACACCTCTAGGACTGTCTTAACTAACGGTAGGCCCCACTAGAACACCTCTAGGACTGTCTTAACTAACTGTAGGCCCCACTAGAACACCTCTAGGACTGTCTTAACTGTAAGGCCCCACTAGAACACCTCTAGGACTGTCTTAAATGTAGGCCCCACTAGAACACCTCTAGGACTGTCTTAACTGTAGGCCCCAATAGAACACCTCTAGGACTGTCTTAACTAACTGTAGGCCCCACTAGAACACCTCTAGGACTTTCTTAACTAACTGTAGGCCCTACCAGAACACCTCTAGGACTGTCGTAACTGTAGGCCCCACTAGAACACCTCTAGGACTGTCTTAACTCTAGGCCCTACTGGAACACCTCTAGGACTGTCTTAACTGTAGGCCCCACTAGAACACCTCTAGGACTGTCTTAACTAACTGTAGGCCCCACTAGAACAACTCTCGGACTGTCTTAACTGTAGGCCCCACTAGAACACCTATAGGACTGTCTTAACTAACTGTAGGCCCCACTAGAACACCTCTAGGACTGTCTTAACTGTAGGCCCCACTAGAACACCTCTAGGACTGTCTTAACTGTAGGCCCCACTAGAACACCTCTAGGACTGTCTTAACTGTAGGCCGCACTAGAACACCTCTAGGACTGTCTTAAATGTAGGCCCCACTAGAACACCTCTAGTACTGTCTTAACTGTAGGCCCCAATAGAACACCTCTAGGACTTTCTTAACTAACTGTAGGCCCTACCAGAACACCTCTAGGACTGTCTTAACTAACTGTAGGCCCCACTAGAACACCTCTAGAACTGTCTTAACTGTAGAACATCTAGAACACCTCTAGGACTGTCTTAACTGTAGGCCCCACTAGAACACCTCTAGGACTGTCTTAACTGTAGGCCCCAATAGAACACCTCTAGGACTGTCTTAACTAACTGTAGGCCCCACTAGAACACCTCTAGGACTGTCTTAACTAACTGTAGGCCCCACTAGAACACCTCTAGAACTGTCTTAACTAACTGTAGGCCCCACTAGAACACCTCTAGGACTGTCTTAACTGTAGGCCCCACTAGAACACCTCTAGGACTGTCTTAACTAATTGTAGGCCCCACTAGAACACCTCTAGGACTGTCTTAACTGTAGGCCCCACTAGAACACCTCTAGGACTGTCTTAACTAACTGTAGGCCCCACTATAACACCTCTAGGACTGTCTTAACTAACGGTAGGCCCCACTAGAACACCTCTAGGACTGTCTTAACTAACTGTAGGCCCCACTAGAACACCTCTAGGACTGTCTTAACTGTAAGGCCCCACTAGAACACCTCTAGGACTGTCTTAAATGTAGGCCCCACTAGAACACCTCTAGGACTGTCTTAACTGTAGGCCCCAATAGAACACCTCTAGGACTGTCTTAACTAACTGTAGGCCCCACTAGAACACCTCTAGGACTTTCTTAACTAACTGTAGGCCCTACCAGAACACCTCTAGGACTGTCGTAACTGTAGGCCCCACTAGAACACCTCTAGGACTGTCTTAACTCTAGGCCCTACTGGAACACCTCTAGGACTGTCTTAACTGTAGGCCCCACTAGAACACCTCTAGGACTGTCTTAACTAACTGTAGGCCCCACTAGAACAACTCTCGGACTGTCTTAACTGTAGGCCCCACTAGAACACCTATAGGACTGTCTTAACTAACTGTAGGCCCCACTAGAACACCTCTAGGACTGTCTTAACTGTAGGCCCCACTAGAACACCTCTAGGACTGTCTTAACTGTAGGCCCCACTAGAACACCTCTAGGACTGTCTTAACTAACTGTAGGACCCACTAGAACACCTCTAGGACTGTCTTAAATAACTGTAGGCCCCACTAGAACACCTCTAGGACTGTCTTAACTGTAGGCCCCACTAGAACACCTCTAGGACTGTCTTAACTAATTGTAGGCCCCACTAGAACACCTCTAGGACTGTCTTAACTGTAGGCCCCACTAGAACACCTCTAGGACTGTCTTAACTAACTGTAGGCCCCACTATAACACCTCTAGGACTGTCTTAACTAACGGTAGGCCCCACTAGAACACCTCTAGGACTGTCTTAACTAACTGTAGGCCCCACTAGAACACCTCTAGGACTGTCTTAACTGTAAGGCCCCACTAGAACACCTCTAGGACTGTCTTAAATGTAGGCCCCACTAGAACACCTCTAGGACTGTCTTAACTGTAGGCCCCAATAGAACACCTCTAGGACTGTCTTAACTAACTGTAGGCCCCACTAGAACACCTCTAGGACTTTCTTAACTAACTGTAGGCCCTACCAGAACACCTCTAGGACTGTCGTAACTGTAGGCCCCACTAGAACACCTCTAGGACTGTCTTAACTCTAGGCCCTACTGGAACACCTCTAGGACTGTCTTAACTGTAGGCCCCACTAGAACACCTCTAGGACTGTCTTAACTAACTGTAGGCCCCACTAGAACAACTCTCGGACTGTCTTAACTGTAGGCCCCACTAGAACACCTATAGGACTGTCTTAACTAACTGTAGGCCCCACTAGAACACCTCTAGGACTGTCTTAACTGTAGGCCCCACTAGAACACCTCTAGGACTGTCTTAACTGTAGGCCCCACTAGAACACCTCTAGGACTGTCTTAACTAACTGTAGGACCCACTAGAACACCTCTAGGACTGTCTTAAATAACTGTAGGCCCCACTAGAACACCTCTAGGACTGTCTTAACTGTAGGCCCCACTAGAACACCTCTAGGACTGTCTTAACTAATTGTAGGCCCCACTAGAACACCTCTAGGACTGTCTTAACTGTAGGCCCCACTAGAACACCTCTAGGACTGTCTTAACTAACTGTAGGCCCCACTATAACACCTCTAGGACTGTCTTAACTAACGGTAGGCCCCACTAGAACACCTCTAGGACTGTCTTAACTAACTGTAGGCCCCACTAGAACACCTCTAGGACTGTCTTAACTGTAAGGCCCCACTAGAACACCTCTAGGACTGTCTTAAATGTAGGCCCCACTAGAACACCTCTAGGACTGTCTTAACTGTAGGCCCCAATAGAACACCTCTAGGACTGTCTTAACTAACTGTAGGCCCCACTAGAACACCTCTAGGACTTTCTTAACTAACTGTAGGCCCTACCAGAACACCTCTAGGACTGTCGTAACTGTAGGCCCCACTAGAACACCTCTAGGACTGTCTTAACTCTAGGCCCTACTGGAACACCTCTAGGACTGTCTTAACTGTAGGCCCCACTAGAACACCTCTAGGACTGTCTTAACTAACTGTAGGCCCCACTAGAACAACTCTCGGACTGTCTTAACTGTAGGCCCCACTAGAACACCTATAGGACTGTCTTAACTAACTGTAGGCCCCACTAGAACACCTCTAGGACTGTCTTAACTGTAGGCCCCACTAGAACACCTCTAGGACTGTCTTAACTGTAGGCCCCACTAGAACACCTCTAGGACTGTCTTAACTGTAGGCCGCACTAGAACACCTCTAGGACTGTCTTAAATGTAGGCCCCACTAGAACACCTCTAGGACTGTCTTAACTGTAGGCCCCAATAGAACACCTCTAGGACTTTCTTAACTAACTGTAGGCCCTACCAGAACACCTCTAGGACTGTCTTAACTCTAGGCCCTACTGTAACACCTCTAGGACTGTCTTAACTGTAGGCCCCACTAGAACACCTCTAGGACTGTCTTAACTAACTGTAGGCCCCACTAGAACACCTCTAGGACTGTCTTAACTGTAGGCCCCACTAGAACACCTCTAGGACTGTCTTAACTGTAGGCCCCACTAGAACACCTCTGGGACTGTCTTAACTAACTGTAGGCCCCTCTAGAACACCTCTAGGACTGTCTTAACTAACTGTAGGCCCCACTAGAACACCTATAGGACTGTCTTAACTATCTGTAAGCCCCACTAGAACACCTCTAGGACTGTCTTAACTAACTGTAAGCCCCACTAGAACACCTCTAGGACTTTCTTAACCAACTGTAGGCCCCACTAGAACACCTCTAGGACTGTCTTAACTATCTGTAATCCTACTACACTGTATTCATAGATTTTAAATTCGTAAAAACTACATTCGGAAGTACACATTGTCAGAGAGTAATTAATACATTGTGTTATATTTTGATGGAATCAAGGAGCAGATTGTTTATCAACCAACCTAATGATTTCTCCTTTCTAAAACCCTATCTCGCCTGCTGAAACCAAGCTGATATAAATATGCTCATTTATTTAAGTTTAGGCTAGTAGCTGAAGCGTTTGCCGTTTGTCCTCACTGATTACATATTTTGGCAACTACAGTTGTATATCATTTTTTTTGGAAACATTATTGCCAATGAAAATACTAATCATCAATCAAGCTGAAGATCATTGAGCATTATTACATTGAAACCCCAAACCAATTATAATACCGAAGACAATGTTAACATTGCAGTTCATACAATAATCTCATCAAGACAAAAAACACAACATAGTCATCATGGTTATTACGCATTGCATTTAAACGAAAGGTCATGATGATATGTTTTTTCATAGGTCGCTACGTTGCAACACCCCCTTAGGGTTTTGGTCTAAAGTAGTGCTCTATTTTAAGGAATAGGGTGCCATAGGGCTCTGGTCTAAAGTAGTGCTCTATTTAGGGAATAGGGTGCCATAGGGCTCTGGACTAAAGTAGTGTACTATATAGGGAATAGGGTGCCATAGGGCTCTGGTCTAAAGTAGTGCTCTATTTAGGGAATAGGGTGCCATAGGGCTCTGGACTAAAGTAGTGTACTATATAGGGAATAGGGTGCCATAGGGCTCTGGTCTAAAGTAGTGTACTATATAGGGAATAGTGTGCCATAGGGCTCTGGTCTAAAGTAGTGTACTATATAGGGAATAGTGTGCCATAGGGCTCTGGTCTAAAGTAGTGCTCTATTTAGGGAATAGGGTGCCATAGGGCTCTGGTCTAAAGTAGTGTACTATATAGGGAATAGGGTGCCATAGGGCTCTGGTCTAAAGTAGTGCTCTATTTAGGGAATAGGGTGCCATAGGGCTCTGGTCTAAAGTAGTGTACTATATAGGGAATAGGGTGCCATAGGGCTCTGATCTAAAGTAGTGTACTATATAGGGAATAGGGTGCCATAGGGCTCTGGTCTAAAGTAGTGTACTATACAGGGAATAGGGCCCCATAGGGTTCTGGTCTTAAGTAGTGCACTATAGGGTGCCATTTGGAACACAGGCTCTGTGTGAGGTCTGTCGATGCATTACTCCCTTTCTCCTCACATTAGAAATATTTGTACCTTTGGCGAACGTGGATTTTTTTCTGCCTCTTCTTCTGTGAATTGTCATTGCCTTTGTTGTCATAGTATGTTGAGCGCTTTCAGCAAACCGTCAAATATACCTACATATCTATTTTTAAATGCATGCTTTTTTTTATTTTTTAAAGATAAGCATTTTTCACTGTTGCTAGAAAAAAATAAACAAGACTGAAATATACATCAGGATTGAAAATGTCCTCCTCTTAAATATGTCCATATGAGTTTCTCGATTTGAGCCCCAAAAGTTTTAAGTCTGCAAAACTACTGCAGTCTCTGTTTCGGCAATAAACCTCTGCAGTCTCTGTTTCGGCAATAAACCTCTGCAGTCTCTGTTTCGCCAATAAACCTCTGCAGTCTCTGTTTCAGAAATAAACAACAACACGCGTAAAAGGGACTCGTCATGCCATGCAAAAATATCTCTTCCAATATCTGGCCCTTTTTCTCTCATCTCACTTTCCTCCTATTTCCTCCCTATCTTCTCATTCTTCTTCGTATTTCTCAGCAGGTTATTTAAATGTAATTCCAGTGGGTCTTTTCCCTCAGAGTGCCCCCTAGAGTCACATGCTGGTTTCACAGGTTGGGGACATACTGCTTTCCCCGGTCATCAGGGGGATCTCTGGTGTGAAAATGTGGTTCTCTGCTTTGTGTCCACTTTGGTTGATGTCGACCTTACCCTCCCCACTTGCCCCTCCCCCCACCACACCCTGGGTGCAGTTCCCCGCCGATGCCCCTCCTGCCGCTCCTGCGGTCTCCATCAGGTTCTTCTCCTCGTTGGTCAACCCTTGACCCCCGAGACTCTGGTCCAGGGTGTCCTCGTCCCCTGGCGGGGTGTCCACCACTACCATCAGCCTCTCAGGGGACAGGGGGAAGATCTCGTCTTCTGTGCCCAGGTCGAGGGCCTCTGTGCTGGGGAGGAGCGGTGTGGTCTCCCCCTCAGGGGACTCATCCTCCAGGAGGCTGGAGCTGATGTCCTGGGGTGAGGTGGTGCTGGGTGGCGTCGGGGGGGCTTCGGTGGGGGGGCCCTCGATGAAAATGACCTTTAACCCTTTGGTTCCCTTGACGACAGGGTTGATGCTGCCTCTCAGGGAATTCCGGATGTTCTCAACAGTTCTGTTGAAGCTCTCTGCGTCGTCTCTGGTGGACTTTGTGGCACCATCTTGGTCATAGGGAACAAACCCATACATCCTGTCTTTGAGGAGGGTGGCATCTTGTGGGCTTTGGACGTCATCGACACTCGACTCTGGGAGGGGATCCAGAGTCGGAGGGAACTTCCTTCTAGAACCCTCCCCAAACTCGTCCCTGCAGGTGGCGATGCTATCCACGCTCGGCGGGCTCTGTATTCCGTCACCTTCCTTCAGCTCCGTCAAAGACGAAGAAGAGCGCAGGACTTCCTGCATCTCCAGTTCTACTTTCTGTAAGGTCGGGGTCGGCGCAGGAGGGGACCCCGGGTGCTGCTGCAACTCCGGGGATGTCGTAGCGGTGAAGGCGGTTGAGGTGCTCACGGTGCTCAGGGAGCAGGAAGTGTTGAGGTTGGTGAAGGACTGAGACCTGGCCATCTCGTTGTACATGCACTCTAGGTTCTGAGCGTTAAGAAGCTGAGAGGTACCGCCTCTGAATTCGGGGATACCGCCTCTGAACTGAGGGCTACCGAGGTGCCGCCGCTGGGGGCTGCTGCTGGTTGTGATGGTGATGCGGTGGGTGGATCCCAGGAGGATGGATTCGGGGAACGTCTTATCCAGGGAATGAAGACTGGTGTCAGAGGCGGCGCACTTGGGTGTGCTGGCCCAGCGGCTGGGGGACAGGTGGTTGCCCAGGCCCACACAGAGCTTGTCCTCTCCTCCTTTCTCCACCACTACATCCATCAGCTCCATACTCCGGGCGAACGCATCCTTCAGGTTCATGGAGACGATACTACCGTTTCTCTTGGCCCTCTCCAGGGCCTCCCGCCTCTTTATGGCCTTCTCCTGCCTCTTCTGCTCCTTGTAGAACTCAGAGAAATTGTTGACTATAATGGGGATGGGCAGAGCGATGACCAACACCCCGGCGATACAGCAGAGACCCCCGACTATCTTACCCAGCAGAGTCTGAGGGTAGATGTCACCGTAACCCACCGTAGTCATAGTGATAGTGGCCCACCAGAAGGAGGCGGGGATGCTGGTGAACTTGGTGGCGTCTTCGTCCTTCTCGGCAAAGAAGACGAGGCTGGAGAAGATCATAATGCCCATGGCCAGGAAGAGGATGAGCAGTCCCAGCTCGTTGTAACTCCTCCTCAGGGTGAAACCTATATTAGATTAGAGTAGAACAACTAAAACTGTATACTCTCAATAAGTCAAACAGTGGTTCTTGGTCCTGGTCCTGGTCCAAAGAGGTGCTTATTTTAATGTTTGCCTTCGAACTATACATCTGATTCCCTTGAATCAATTCATCAAACCTTTCATTGGTGGAATCAGGTGCGTAGTGGGCAAAAAACTAAAACGAGCATCCATTTGAGTCCCCAGGACCAGGACTAATAAACACTGGGCTAAACAACATGCATACAGACCTAGAGACTGCAGCCCTGTGGAATGCCTGGCCAGCTTCAGAATCCTCAATATTCTCATGATCCGGAATATCTGCACCACGCGCCGAACGTTCTGGAACTGTAGAACACTCTTGTTGGATTCCGTCAGGAAGATGGTGACATAATAAGGGAGGATGGCCAGCAGGTCAATGACGTTCAGGGGACCTTTGAGACAGATAGGGAGAGAAGGAGGGAGAGAGGAAGCAAGGGAGAGGGGTAAAACAGTTTTTACTTCAATACGACTTTGTACAAGTGGCAGCAACAAGCTGAATTGCGAGTACAACTTACATTTTAACTATAAAAATGGGCAGTATTACCAACTGAAACACAAAACGAAAGACAAAGTTCCAGTTTAGTTGAGGAGCGGCTTTAAGCGTATATTTACCTTTGAAGAACTTCCACTTGTCGGGTGAAGAGAGGAAGCGGAGGAGGTACTCCATGGTAAACCACGCGATGCAGATGGCTTCCACATGGGCCAGCTGGGGGTTGTCGTTGGCCTGGCCGAACTCATCTAGCACCTGGAGCTCTGGTAGGGTGTTGAGGGACAAGGCGATAGTGGAGAGAATTATGAACAGGATAGACAGGATAGCCAGGATCTGGAGGGGAGAGGGAGAGGGAGAGGAAGAGGGAGAGAGAGATGTCAGTGTAGCTGATGTAAAATGGATAGCTAATTGGCGGTGCGCAAGTAGCGTTAAATCACTGTGACGTAGAAGTACTTGTTTTCCAACTATACGGACGACACGTGTTCAGAGGGTCCGTGGCGTAGCACAGGAAGTAGCACAGGAATCAGCACAGGAAGTAGCACAGGAAGTAGCACAGGAAGTAAGGATGCTGAAGGTGCAGTATCACCCTTTGAAAAATCTGAATAGAAACATGTTTTCATATAAATGTATTGTGCTTTTTGGTCCCCAGTTCAAGTCCAGTTCTGAGGCAAGGAGAGGGATGGAAGCAACACTGTTAAATCAGTTGATAAAATCAAGAATACAAATATTAAACAGTAGCTATGTGTTCTGACCTTGAAGAAAAAAAACTACAAAACAATGCCCCTTTTAAAAGTGGTACTATACGGTCTGTAGCCAGAACCAGGAGCAGTACATGTTCTTTGAGCAAAACAACAGTAGGAGCTTCTACTGTATATTTGACATTGATATTGTTCATTTGATATTCTCTGAATAGGAAGCATATAAATCTGCTTCACGCAAGCACGCACGCACACACACGCACACACACACACACACACGCACACGCACACCTCACACCACACACCACACACCATGCACGCACGCACACACACCACGCACGCACGCACACACACACACACACACACACACACACACACACACACACACACACACCACACACACACCAAGGTGAGATGTAATAGACCATGTAATATCTTATATTTATATGACTTTCCCTTCCATTGTCAATTCATAGCAGAGAACGGTTGGGTGAATCTTGAGTCTCAGCCTAACACCCTAGAGAATATAAATGAGTCACAGCCTAACACATTAGAGAATATAAATCAGTCACAGCCTAACACCTTAGAGAATATAAATGAGTCACAGCCTAATACCCTAGATAATATAAATGAGTCACAGCCTAACACCCTAGAGAATAGAAATGAGTCACAGCCTAACAGCATAGAGAATAGAAATGAGTCACAGCCTAACACCATAGAGAATAGAAATGAGTCACAGCCTAACACCCTAGATAATAGAAATGAGTCACAGCCTAACACCCTAGATAATAGAAATGAGTCACAGCCTTAGATAATATAAATGAGTCACAGCCTAACACCCTAGAGAATAGAAATGAGTCACAGCCTAACACCCTAGATAATATAAATGAGTCACAGCCTAACACCCTAGAGAATAGAAATAAATCACAGCCTAACACCCTAGAGAATAGAAATGAGTCACAGCCTTAGATAATAGAAATGAGTCACAGCCTAACACCTTAGATAATAGAAAGGAGTCACAGCCTAACACCTTAGATAATAGAAATGAGTCACAGCCTAACACCCTAGAGAATAGAAATGAGTCACAGCCTAACACCCTAGATAATAGAAATTAGTCTTAGCCTTAGGTAATATAAATGAGTCACAGCCTAACACCTTAGATAATAGAAATTAGTCTCAGCCTAACACCTTAGATAATATAAATGAGTCTCAGCCTTAGATAATATAAATGAGTCACAGCCTAACACCTTAGATAATATAAATGCATCTATCTAGAGTCGACACATTACAGCCCAGCCATTCCACTGCTAGAGTTCAGATCTGAGGTGGTTGATTTGGGATAGACTCTGTCCGTGTCTCCAATGCCACCCTATACTGTCACTGAACAAAAATATAGACACCACATGTAAAGTGTTGGTCCATTGTTTCATGAGCTGAAATAAAATATCCCAGTAATTTTCCGTATGCACAAAAAGCTTATTTATCTCAAATGTTACGCACAAGTTTGTTTTACATCCCTTGCCAAGATAATCCATCCACCTGACAGGTGTCTGATTAAACAGCACGATCATTACACAGGTGCACCTTGTGCTGGGGATAATAAAAGGCCACTCTAAAAATGTGAAGTTTTGTCACACAACACAATGCCACAAATGTCTCAAGTTTTCAAGGAGCGTTCAACGGACATGCTGACTGCAGGAATGTCCACCAGAGCTGTTGCCAGAGAATTGACTGTTAATTTCTCTACCATAAGCCGCCTCCAACGTGGTTTTAGAGAATTTGGGAGTACGTCCAACTGGCCTCACAAACCACAGACCACGTGTAACCACGCCAACCCAGGACCTCCACATCCAGATTCTTCACCTGTGGGATGGTCTGAGGCCAGCCCCCCCAGGACAGCTGAGGAAACTGTGGGTTCTGCACAAACTGTCAGAAACCGTCCCCCGGGAAGCTCATCTGCATACTCGTCGTCGTCACCAGGGTCTTGACCTGACTGCAGTTCGGTGTCGTAAACCGACTTCGACGGCCACTGACACGCTGGAGAAGTGTGATCTTCACGGATTAATCCCGGTTTCAATTGTACCGGGCAGATGGCGTTGTGTGGGCAAGCTGTTTGCTGATGTCAGTGTTGTGAACAGAGCAATTTGAATGCACAGAGACAGTGTGACAAGATCCTGAGGTCCATTGTGGTGCCATTCATCCACTGCCATCACCTCATGTTTCAGCATGAGCATAATGCACGACCCCATGTTGCAAGGACTTGTAACACAATTCCTGGAAGCTGAAAATGTCCCAGTTCTTCCATGGCCTGCATACTCACCTGACATGTCACCCATTGAGCATGTTTGGGATGCTCTGGATCGACGTGTACGACAGCGTGTTCCAGTTCCCGCCAATATCCAGCAACTTCGCACAGCCATTGAAGAGGAGCGGGGCAACATTCCAACAGGCCACAATAAACAGCCTGATCAACTCTATGTGAAGGAGATGTGTCGTGCTGTATGAGGCAAATGGTGGTATCACCAGATACAGTATGTGTCGGGGGGCTAGGGTCAGTTTGTTATATCTGGAGTACTTCTCCTGTCCTATTCGGTGTCCTGTGTGAATTTAAGTGTGCTCTCTCTAATTCTCTCTTTCTCTCTTTCTTTCTCTCTCTCTCTCTCTCTCTCTCTCTCTCTCTCGGAGGACCTGAGCCCTAGGACCATGCCTCAGGACTACCTGACATGATGACTCCTTGCTGTCCCCAGTCCACCTGGCCGTGCTGCTGCTCCAGTTTCAACTGTTCTGCCTTATTATTATTGGACCATGCTGGTCATTTATGAACATTTGAACATCTTGGCCATGTTCTGTTATAATCTCCACCCGGCAGAGCCAGAAGAGGACTGGCCACCCCACATAGCCTGGTTCCTCTCTAGGTTTCTTCCTAGGTTTTGGCCTTTCTAGGGAGTTTTTCCTAGCCACTGTGCTTCTACACCTGCATTGCTTGCTGTTTGGGGTTTCAGGCAGGGTTTCTGTACAGCACTTTGAGATATCAGCTGATGTACGAAGGGCTATGGAAATAAATGTGATTAAATACATTTGATTTGATTTGATTTGAGATACTGACTGGTTCTCTGAGCCACGCCACTACTTATTTTTATTTTAAAGGTACTGTATCTGTGACCAACAGATGCATATCTGTATTCCCAGTCATGTGAAATCCATAGATTAGGATCTAATTAATTTATTTCAATTCACTGATTTCCTTCTATGAACCGTAACTCAGTAAAATCTTTAAAATTGTTGCATGTTGGATTTTTTAAAAAACGTTTTTGTTCATTGTATTTTAAGGTCACTACTTTTAACCGGGGCCCATAGGCCCCTGTGGAAGAAGCTCACTATATACTGTAGGTAATCGGGTGCCATTGGGGACAAGCTCTGTGAGATGTATAAGTGATTCTCTGGAAGCCATAGGAATATTAATGGTATGAATACAATCAGTGGTGAGGAAGCCGACTTGATTTGATGAGCTGAGAGAGACAGACATTCATCAATGGGAATGTGCTTTCTGTATGAGGAACATAAAGCATGGAGCCTGAGAGAGAATGAGAAGACAGTGGAATGATGAAAATAAAAGAATGACTGAAGAAATGTAGGCGTAAAATAATGAGTCGCGGTGTCCCCTTTCTCCAGGGTAAAGACTCCAGGGTAAAGACTCCAGGGTAAAGACTACAGGGTAAAGACTCCAGGGTAAAGACTCCAGGATAAAGACTCCAGGATAAAGACTCCAGTGTAAAGACTCCAGGGTAAAGACTCCAGGGTAAAGACTCCAGGATAAGACTCCAGGATAAAGACTCCAGGGTAAAGACTCCAGGGTAAAGACTCCAGGATAAAGCCTCCAGGGTAAAGACTCCGGTGTAAAGCCCCCAGGGTAAAGACTCCAGGGTAAAGACTTCAGGATAAAGACTCCAGGGTAAAGACTACAGGGTAAAGCCCCCAGGGTAAAGACTCCAGGGTAAAGACTTCAGGATAAAGACTCCAGGGTAAAGACTACAGGGTAAAGCCCCCAGGGTAAAGACTCCGGTGTAAAGACTCCAGGGTAAAGCCTCCAGGGTAAAGCCCCCAGGGTAAAGACTCCATGATAAAGACTCAAGGGTAAAGACTCCAGGGTAAAGACTCCAGGGTAAAGACTTCAGTGTAAAGACTCCAGGATAAAGACTCCAGTGTAAAGTCTCCAGGGAAAGACTCTAGGGTAAAGACTCCAGGGTAAAGACTCCAGGGTAAAGACTCCAGGATAAAGACTCCAGTGTTAAGACTCCAGGGTAAAGACTTCAGGATAAAGACTTCAGGGTAAAGACTACAGGGTAAAGCCCCCAGGGTAAAGACTCCGGTGTAAAGACTCCAGGGTAAAGACTCCGGTGTAAAGACTCCAGGGTAAAGACTCCAGGGTAAAGACTCCGGTGTAAAGACTCCAGGGTAAAGACTCCGGTGTAAAGACTCCAGGGTAAAGACTCCAGGGTAAAGACTCCAGGGTAAAGACTCCAGGGTAAAGACTCCAGGGTAAAGACTCCGGTGTAAAGACTCCAGGGTAAAGACTCCAGGGTAAAGACTCCAGTGTTAAGACTCCAGGGAAAGACTCTAGGGTAAAGACTCCAGGGTAAAGACTCCAGGGTAAAGACTCCAGGATAAAGACTCCAGTGTTAAGACCCCAGGGTAAAGACTCCGGTGTAAAGACTCCAGGGTAAAGACTCTAGGGTAAAGACTCCAGGGTAAAGACTCCAGGGTAAAGACTTCAGGATAAAGACTCCAGGGTAAAGACTACAGGGTAAAGCCCCCAGGGTAAAGACTCCGGTGTAAAGACTCCAGGGTAAAGACTCCAGGGTAAAGACTCCGGTGTAAAGACTCCAGGGTAAAGCCTCCAAGGTAAAGCCCCCAGGGTAAAGACTCCATGATAAAGACTCCAGGGTAAAGACTCCAGGGTAAAGACTACAGGGTAAAGACTCCAGGGTAAAGACTCCAGGATAAAGACTCCAGTGTAAAGTCTCCAGGGTAAAGACTCCAGGGTAAAGACTCCAGGGTCAAGACTTCCGTGTAAAGACTCCAGGATAAAGACTCCAGTGTAAAGACTCCAGGGTAAAGACTCCAGGGTAAAGACTATGGTGATCTTATTTCTTCAAATGTAACTTTATTGAACCTTTTATTTAACTTTATTTAAATATTATTTAACTGGCCAAGTCAGTGAAGAGCAACTTCTTTACAATGATGGCCTACCCAGGCCAAATTCGGACAGCACTGGGCCAATTGTTGTGATCTGATGAAGTGAAAATGCTTTTATGAAATGAAGAAAATACATACAAGGGTGCATCCCAAATGTCACCCTATTCAGGCGCATGGGGCTCTGGTCTAAAGTAGTGCACTATATAGGGAATAGGGTGCCATAGGGCTCTGGTCTAAAGTAGTGCACTATATATAGGGAATAGGGTGCTATAGGGCTCTGGTCTAAAGTAGTGCACTATATATAGGGAATAGGGTGCTATAGGGCTCTGGTCTAAAGTAGTGCACTATATATAGGGAATAGGGTGCTATAGGGCTCTGGTCTAAAGTAGTGCACTATATATAGGGAATAGGGTGCCATAGGGTTCTGGCCCCATGTCATTGAGGATTTCAAGTTAAAGGTCTACCGGGTTACTGCAGGCAATTTTTTCAGAAAGCAGGATCCCGCTTTCTGTCACTGGGTATGACATTGCGTCCCAAAATGCCTTGGCATTCTCCTGATTCCATGATGTCATGCACACATTCAATGCACACAGTGCCAGAGGCAGCAAAATGCCTTGGCATTCTCCTGATTCCATGATGTCATGCACACATTCAATGCACACAGTGCCAGAGGCAGCAAAATGCCTTGGCATTCTCCTGATTCCATGATGTCATGCACACATTCAATGCACACAGTGCCAGAGGCAGCAAAATGCCTTGGCATTCTCCTGATTCCATGATGTCATGCACACATTCAATGCACACAGTGCCAGAGGCAGCAAAATGCCTTGGCATTCTCCTGATTCCATGATGTCATGCATACATTCAATGCACACAGTGCCAGAGGCAGCAAAATGCCTTGGCATTCTCCTGATTCCATGATGTCATGCACACATTCAATGCACACAGTGCCAGAGGCAGCAAAATGCCTTGGCATTCTCCTGATTCCATGATGTCATGCACACATTCAATGCACACAGTGCCAGAGGCAGCAAAATGCCTTGGCATTCTCCTGATTCCATGATGTCATGCACACATTCAATGCACACAGTGCCAGAGGCAGCAAAATGCCTTGGCATTCTCCTGATTCCATGATGTCATGCACACATTCAATGCACACAGTGCCAGAGGCAGCAAAATGCCTTGGCATTCTCCTGATTCCATGATGTCATGCACACATTCAATGCACACAGTGCCCGAGGCAGCAAAATGCCTTGGCATTCTCCTGATTCCATGATGTCATGCACACATTCAATGCACACAGTGCCCGAGGCAGCAAATCAAAAACATCACTGCACCTCCTCCATATTTGACTGTAGGGAAGGTGTTCTTTCTTTGAAGGCTTCATTTTATTATCTGTAAACATAGAGCTGGTGATTCTATGATTTACCAAATTATATTTTGAAAGAGGAAGTGAAGTACTTTAAGAATACTTTAAGAATATTTGGTTTCAGTCTCCATCTCCATCTCCTCCATCTCCATCTCCATCTCCTCCATCTCCTCCATCTCCATCTCCATCTCCATCTCCATTTCCCTCTCCTCCATCTCCATCTCCTCCATCTCCATCTCCACTAACTGAAGCTAATTTGTATGATTTTTTTCCCTAATAATAGTGAAAATTTAGATCTGTACAGAAAGACTCATGTGAAGGCCAAATTACAGGCCTGGTTTTCATAGCTGATTTTTGAAAAGGCTTTTGATAAAGTATGACTGGAGTTTATATAGAAATACCTAGAATATTTCAATTTTGGGGAATTTCTTAAAAATGGGTTAAAAAAAGTTCTGTATACTAACCCTAGGTGTAAAATATACTAACCCTAGGTGTAAAATATAAAATAATAGCCACATCTCAGAAGGTTTTAAACTGTCTAGAGGAGTAAAACAAGGTTGTCCACTATCGTCATATATATTTATTATTGCCATTGAAATGTTAGCTGTTTAAAATTAGATCCAACAATAAATATTTAGTCATTAGAAATCAGTGGTTTAAAAACAAAGGTTTCAATGTCCACTGATGATTCATGTTTTCTTTTAAATTCACAATCTGAATCCCTCCACAGCCTCATAGAGGATCTAGATACTTTTCCTAACCTCTCTGGATTAAAACCAAATTATGATCAGTGTACTATATTACGTGCTAATTTTACATTACCGTGCAGTTTACCAATAAAATGGTCTGACGGAGATGTGGACATAGTCGGTATTCATATCCTGAAAGAAAGAAATGATCTCACTCCAATACATTTTGATAGAAAGTTAGCAAAAATAGACAAGATCTTGCTACCATGGAAAGGAAAATATCTGTCTATTTGTGGAAAAATCACCCTGATTAACTCTTTAGTCATATCAGAGTTTACCTATTTGCTTATGGTTTTGCCTACAGCTAGTGACCTGATTGTTAAATTATATGAACAAAAATATTACAATTGATTTGGAATGGCAAGCCAGACAAAATGAAAAGGGCCTATTTATATAACGAATATGAATTCAGAGGGCAGAAATGATTAAATATTAAAGCATTGGACCTCTCACTAAAGGCATCAGTCATGCAAAAGTTATACCTTAAATCCAAACTGGTTCTCTAGTCAATTGGTAGGAATGTCTCACCCCATGTTCAATAAGGGCCTTTTTCCCTTTATTCACATTACAACCACTCACTTTCGGTTGTTTGAAAATAAAATAATCTCCAAAATATCCTTATTTTTTAAACAAGCCTTAGAAAGTTGGTTGCAATTTCAGTTTAATCCTGAAAAGACAGAACAAATAATACAACAAATAGTGTGGTTAAACTCAAATATAGTAATTGATTAAAAAAACGTATTTTTTGATGAAATGTTTTACAAAAAAGGTATCATTTTAGTGAATGATATCATAAATAGGACTGGTGGAGTTATGTCACACATGCAGCTAACACAGACACATGGAAATATCTGCTCTACCCAAAATTACAACCAACTAATTGCAGCATTACCACAAAAATGGAAGAGTCAAGTAGAAGGGGAACAAAGTAAGGAACTTGTTTGTCGGCCCTGTATTAAAGAGCATAAATGGTTAAAGAAAAGTGTGATAAATAAAAACATAAACCAATTTAATTGAAGGACCAAAAAACTGACAGCTGTGACATATAAATTGCAAAATAGTTGGGAAGAGATTTTCGATGTACCCATTCCATGGCACATGGTTTATGAAATGACACACAAAACAACGTCAATTTAAATTACTATACAAAATATAGGGGATACAATCTTCCCAGCTCTGCAGATTTTGCTGTGAGGAGGCAGAGTCATTAGATCATTTATTTCGGTACTGTCCATGTGTTGCTCGTTTTTGTTCATAGAACTAATGCTGCAGTTGAGAGATAGATGGGAGGGGTTGAATGGAGCTGAAGGGACTGGATGGTGTTCAGAGATAGATGGGAGGGGTTGAATGGAGCTGAAGGGACTGGATGGTGTTAAGAGATAGATGGGAGGGGTTGAATGGAGCTGAAGGGACCGGATGGTGTTGAGAGATAGATGGGAGGGGTTGAATGGAGCTGAAGGGACTGGATGGTGTTAAGAGATAGATGGGAGGGGTTGAATGGAGCTGAAGGGACTGGATGGTGTTCAGAGATAGATGGGAGGGGTTGAATGGAGCTGAAGGGACTGGATGGTGTTGAGAGAAAGATGGGAGGGGTTGAATGGAGCTGAAGGGACTGGATGGTGTTAAGAGATAGATGGGAGGGGTTGAATGGAGCTGAAGGGACTGGATGGTGTTCAGAGATAGATGGGAGGGGTTGAATGGAGCTGAAGGGACTGGATGGTGTTGAGAGAAAGATGGGAGGGGTTGAATGGAGCTGAAGGGACTGGATGGTGTTCAGAGATAGATGGGAGGGGTTGAATGGAGCTGAAGGGACTGGATGGTGTTAAGAGATAGATGGGAGGGGTTGAATGGAGCTGAAGGGACTGGATGGTGTTAAGAGATAGATGGGAGGGGTTGAATGGAGCTGAAGGGACCGGATGGTGTTGAGAGATAGATGGGAGGGGTTGAATGGAGCTGAAGGGACTGGATGGTGTTAAGAGATAGATGGGAGGGGTTGAATGGAGCTGAAGGGACTGGATGGTGTTAAGAGATAGATGGGAGGGGTTGAATGGAGCTGAAGGGACTGGATGGTGTTAAGAGATAGATGGGAGGGGTTTAATGGAGCTGAAGGGACTGGATGGTGTTGAGAGACAGATGGGAGGGGTTGAATGGAGCTGAAGGGTGGGACTGGATGGTGTTGAGAGATAGATGGGAGGGGTTGAATGGAGCTGAAGGGTGGGACTGGATGGTGTTGAGAGATAGATGGGAGGGGTTGAATGGAGCTGAAGGGTGGGACTGGATGATGTTAAGAGATAGATGGGAGGGGTTGAATGGAGCTGAAGGGTGGGACTAATAACAAGATAACCAATGTAGAACATACGGGTCTGTAAAATGTATAAAGGTTCAGAAATGTTGCAAAATAACACAGTTATAAATAGAAATCAAACTGGATGGACATCAGAAATAGAGGAAGGACTAAAAACAAACAAAATATAACAATTGTAAAATAGATTGTGTCTGTAAAATGTGTGTAATATGTATAATCTGAAGGTAGAAGTCTAAGTGTTATTGTTTATTAGTTTACTCTAATTGGGGGAGGGGTGGTAGGGTTTGTGGGGAATAATAAAGGTATATTCTTTGAAAAGTATGTATATTTATATAGGTACAGTGGGGCAAAAAAGTATTTAGTCAGCCACCAATTGTGCAAGTTCTCCCACTTAAAAAGATGAGAGAGGCGTGTAATTTTCATAGGTACACAGTCATGGTACCAGTACTTGCTTTTTTTTCACCAGTTGTATGTCCTTGAACCTATTTGATTAAAAAAAATTGCACTTAGAAAAAGTTGTAAGGATAAGTTACAACCTGCAGTACCCCTGGTCTGCCTTCAACTTTAGATACTCAATGAGAGGGGGCAGCACTGAGCTAGCCTGCAACGTCACTTCCTAGAGTGGCTCAAACTGCAGTGCGCATGCAATATTTCCAGATACTCCTCCATAATGCAAGATGGCGACAGGCTAAAACAACACTTTCTGATCTTCAAATGCGCCTCTGAGCCTTCACACAGGAAACAATGAGCCTTCACACAGGAAACAATGAGCCTCCACATAGGAAACAATGAGCCTTCACACAGGAAACAATGATCCTTCACACAGGAAACAATGAGCCTCCACATAGGAAACAATGAGCCTTCACACAGGAAACAATGAGCCTTCACACAGGAAACAATGAGCCTCCACATAGGAAACAATGAGCCTTCACACAGGAAACAATGAGCCTTCACATAGGAAACAATGAGCCTTCACACAGGAAACAATGAGCCTTCACACAGGAAACAATGAGCCTCCACATAGGAAACAATGAGCCTTCACACAGGAAACAATGAGCCTTCACACAGGAAACAATGAGCCTTCACACAGGAAACAATGAGCCTCCACATAGGAAACAATGAGCCTTCACACAGGAAACAATGAGCCTTCACACAGGAAACAATGAGCCTCCACATAGGAAACAATGAGCCTTCACACAGGAAACAATGAGCCTTCACATAGGAAACAATGAGCCTTCACACAGGAAACAATGAGCCTCCACATAGGAAACAATGAGCCTTCACACAGGAAACAATGAGCCTCCACATAGGAAACAATGAGCCTTCACACAGGAAACAATGAGCCTCCACACAGGAAACAATGAGCCTTCACACAGGAAACAATGAGCCTCCACATAGGAAACAATGAGCCTTCACATAGGAAACAATGAGCCTTCACACAGGAAACAATGGGCCTTCACATAGGAAACAATTATTCTTGACACAGGAATCAATGAGCCTTCACACAGGAATCAATGAGCCTTCACATAGGAAACAATGAGCCTTCACATAGGAAACAATGAGCCTTCACACAGGAAACAATGAGCTTTCACATAGGAAACAATGAGCCTTCACACAGGAATCAATGAGCCTTCACATAGGAAACAATGAGCTTTCACACAGGAAACAATGAGCTTTCACATAGGAAACAATGAGCTTTCACATAGGAATCAATGAGCCTTCACATAGGAAACAATGAGCCTTCACACAGGAATCAATGAGCCTTCACATAGGAAACAATGAGCTTTCACATAGGAAACAATGAGCCTTCACATAGGAAACAATGGGGGGGGATGTCATCAATTGCTTGGTCCATTCTTTTTTACAGTCCTTGGAACAGACGGTGGATGAGTGAGTGAGAGGAGATTTGGATTTTTTTTTTTAAATGGTAGTTTTAACGTCCTCTAATTACCAGTGTATTTGTGCGTCTGCTTCCATCCTGCAGCATTGTTTGGATATTCTATACTATATAGTTCTAGTATTCCCGCTTCTATTCTTCTCACAACTCACAAACCAACTCTTTGTTTTCAGTTGGGAAACTTTCCGAGTAGCATTCCCCACATGTCCAGGTCTTTCCAGAAATCCTAGTTGGGACTGTTCTGTGTTTCCTGCTTATTTCCCTCCTGATTCTGGGAATCCAACTACCAGGATTTCTGTGAAAGCCCAGAACGTTGCAACCCGACATGGCCCATACAAATGTCATACTCTTTGTTTTAATTTCTTCACCTTTAATCTCCAATGAACTGTTACTGTTGTAAAAGGAGCATAAGAAACCGAACAGATTGACAGAGGAGATGAAAGTCGGATAAAAGCCTGTAAGCTGTTGTGCAGATTTAAAAAAAAAAACACAATGAGTTACGTCTCTTCAGATTACAAGTGTTTAAAGTAGAGGATTACATCTCCTTCAATAATACATGTCCCAAATGGTACCCTATTCCCTATATAGTGCACACCTTTTGACCAGGGCCCTACGGCACCCTATTCCCTACATAGTGCACTAGTTTTGACCAGAGCCAATAGTAAAAATGGTGTCGTTTGGGACAGTAACGATAGTAGAGAAGCAGAACAAATGTATCTTCATCTGTCTTTCTGATCCCAGCTCCACAAACACATATGTGTCCTATCTGGAGACCCCAATGTACTGATAATCCAACACCAATGCTCAAAGCATAACATAACACACATGTTCCTAGCCTGTGTAACAGTCTGTCTGTCTCTTACCTCTCCTTTAGCCTGGGTAACAGTCTGTCTCCTACCTCTCCGTTAGCCTGGGTACCAGTCTGTTTGTCTCCTACCTCTCCGTTAGCCTGGGTAACAGTCTGTTTGTCTCCTACCTCTCCGTTAGCCTGGGTACCAGTCTGTTTGTCTCCTACCTCTCCGTTAGCCTGGGTAACAGTCTGTTTGTCTCCTACCTCTCCGTTAGCCTGGGTACCAGTCTGTTTGTCTCCTACCTCTCCGTTAGCCTGGGTACCGGTCTGTTTGTCTCCTACCTCTCCGTTAGCCTGGGTAACAGTCTGTTTGTCTCCTACCTCTCCGTTAGCCTGGGTACCAGTCTGTTTGTCTCCTACCTCTCCGTTAGCCTGGGTACCAGTCTGTTTGTCTCCTACCTCTCCGTTAGCCTGGGTAACAGTCTGTTTGTCTCCTACCTCTCCGTTAGCCTGGGTAACAGTCTGTTTGTCTCTTACCTCTCCGTTAGCCTGGGTACCAGTCGGTTTGTCTCCTACCTCTCCGTTAGCCTGGGTAACAGTCTGTTTGTCTCCTACCTCTCCGTTAGCCTGGGTAACAGTCTGTTTGTCTCCTACCTCTCCGTTAGCCTGGGTACCAGTCTGTTTGTCTCCTACCTCTCCGTTAGCCTGGGTAACAGTCTGTCTGTCTCTTACCTCTCCGTTAGCCTGGGTAACAGTCTGTCTCCTACCTCTCCGTTAGCCTGGGTACCAGTCTGTTTGTCTCCTACCTCTCCGTTAGCCTGGGTAACAGTCTGTTTGTCTCCTACCTCTCCGTTAGCCTGGGTAACAGTCTGTTTGTCTCCTACCTCTCCGTTAGCCTGGGTACCAGTCTGTTTGGCTCCTACCTCTCCGTTAGCCAATCTTTGTTTATAGGTCAATGGTGAAGTTGTTACCTGAGTAGAAGGTGAAGTGTTCTCATCAATGTTCTCATCAATGTTCTCATCAATGTTCTCAGCACATATCAGTTCTCATCTTCTAGCTTTTAGAACTGCTACAGTACACGTGTTCAGAAGCTATAAGCTACGCTACTGCTGCTATGCAATATTAAAGTGCAGGACAATGACCATTCACTCTTCTCCTTCTCACTGACCTTCCTTATCCTCCACCTCATCCTCCTTCTCTCCTCCTCTTCTTCCTCTCACTGCCCTTCCCTGACCTCCTCCTCATCCTCCGTCTCTCTCTCCTCCTCTTCTTCCTCTCACTGCCCTTCCCTGACCTCCTCCTCATCCTCCGTCTCTCTCTCCTCCTCTTCTTCCTCACACTGACCTTCCCTGACCTCATCCTCCCTCTCTCTCCTCCTCTTCTTCCTCCCACTGCCCTTCCCTGACCTCCTCCTCATCCTCCATCTCTCTCTCCTCCTCTTCTTCCGCACACTGCCCTTCCCTGACCTCATCCTCCCTCTCTCTCCTCCTCTTCTCCCTCTTTTATCCTTTATCCTTGCTGTCCTCCTCCACCCCATTATTATAGTAACAGATTGGCTCTGGGCCACATGCAAAGGCTGCTACCCTGACCTTAGAGGATTAGTTTAGAGTCCAGTTGAGGCAGCTGAGGGGAGGACGACTCATAATAATGGCAGGAACGGAGTGAATGGAATGGCATCAAACACATATGAACCAAATGTTCTACTAGACCGGCTAGTAGAAAATTTGCCAAACTAGCCAGGCTAGTAGAACATTTGCCAAACTAGCCAGGCTAGTAGAACATTTGCCAAACTAACCAGGCTAGTAGAACATTTGCCAAACCAGCCGGGCTAGTAGAACATTTGCCAAACTAGCTGGGCTAGTAGAACATTTGCCAAACTAGCCGGGCTAGTAGAACATTTGAACATATCAAACTAGCCAGGCTAGTAGAACTTATCAAACTAGCGAGGCTAGTAGAACATATCAAACTAGCCGGGCTAGTAGAACATGTGTAACCCTAGTAACCCTAGTAACCCTAGTAACCCTAGTAACTCTAGTAACCCTAGTAACCCTAGTAACTCTAGTAACCCTAGGCCTGGGCTAGATCCTACACCCTCAGAGATACTGTGGAGTCAGGCCTGGGCTAGATCCTACACCCTCAGAGAGACTGTGGCGTCAGGCCTGGGCTAGATCCTACACCCTCAGAGAGACTGTGGAGTCTCGATGACCGTACAACAGATTGGTGTCTCACCTCTGACCTTTGCTTACTGATACTTATTCACATGCACATGCTAACACAATCACACATCTGGATTCACACGCAGACTTACAGCCCGTACATAATAATAGATTATATCATAGAGGTCAGACAGAAATACCAGTATTTACAGTCGTGGCCTAAAGTTTTAAGAATGACACAAATATTAATTTCCACAAAGTTTGCTGCTTCAGTGTCTTTAGATATTTTTGTCAGATGTTACTATGGAATACTGAAGTACAATTACAAGCATTTCATACGTGTCAAAGGCTTTTATTGACAATTACACGAAGTTGATGGAAAGAGTCAATATTTGCAGTGTTGACCCTTCTTTTTCAAGACCTCTGCAATCCGCCCTGGCATGCTGTCATTTAACTTCTGGGCCACATCCTGACTGATGGCAGCCCATTCTTGCATAATTAATGCTTGGAGTTTGTCAGAATTTGTGGGGGTTTTGTTTGTCCACCTGCCTCTTGAGGATTGACCACAAGCTTTAATGGGATTAAGGTCTGGGGAGTTTCCTGGTTATGGACCCAAAATATCTATGTTTTGTTCCCCGAGCCACTTAGTTATCACTTTTGCCTTATGGCAAGGTGCCCCATCATGCTGGAAAAGGCATTGTTCATCACCAAACTGTTCCTGGATGGTTGGGAGAAGTTGCTCTCGGAGTGTGTTGGTCCCATTCTTTATTCATGGCTGTGTTCTTAGGCAAAAATCTGAGTGAGCCCACTCCCTTGGCTGAGAAGCAACCCCACACATGAATGGTCTCAGGATGCTTCACTGTTGGCATGACACAGGACTGATGGTAGCGCTCACCTTGTCTTCTCCGGACAAGCTTTTTTACGGATGCCCCAAACAATCGGAAAGGGGATTCATCAGAGAAAATGACTTTACCCCAGTCCTCAACAGTCCAATCCCTGTACCTTTTGCGGAATATCAGTCTGTCCTGATGTTTTTCCTGCAGGTAACCATGGTTGACAGAGGAAGAACAATGATTCCAAGCATCACCCTCCTTTTGAAGCTTCCAGTCTTGTTACTCAATCAGCATGACAGAGTGATCTCCAGCCTTGTCCTCGTCAACACTCACACCTGTGTTAACGAGAGAATCACTGACATGATGTTAGCTGGTCCTTTTGTGGCAGGGCTGAAATGCAGTGGAAATGTTTTTTGGGGTTTTCAGTTAATTTGCATGGCAAAGAGGGACTTTGCAATTAATTGCAATTCATCTGATCACTCTTCATAACATTCTGGAGTACATGCAAATTGCCACCATACAAACTGAGGCAGCAGACGTTGTGAAAATTAATATTTGTGTCATTCTGAAAACTTTTGGCCACAACTGTACACACACACACACACACACACACACACACACACACACACACACACACACACACACACACACACACACACACACACACACACACACACACACACACACACACACACACACACACCTCCACTCACAACTCCACCTACTCACAGAGATGTCTGGTAAACGGTGTACTGTATATGTCGCTGCCTGGCGTTCGTCCCAGGTCTGTGAGTGCTGAACACAGACATCCTCAGGTGGCCCTATTAACCTTTCCTTAACTGAATGGGAGGTGCAGAGAAGATCAAGTACTCACGTCCAGTCGCCTCTGACCGAGCCTCATTTGCGCTCGCGCGTGTGTGTTGGTGGTAGATGTGTGGGTGAGGTGGATGGCGTGATGTAGTCAGTACTCAGGTTTAATCTCCTGGAAAAGAGGACGACCCCACCACATCCCCTGTCGCCTGACCAAGATGTGACCTGGAAATGCCCTGTTGGCAGCCTCCCAGCTCCCCTACCTCGCTCAAAGGGCTTGGGCTGAGTCCCAAATAGCACCCTGTTCCCAGGGTACAATGCACCATTGACCAGAAATCTCCATTTAAGGAATAGAGAGCCATTTGGGACGCACTCGGGTCTAATGCTGCTACTGAACAGTCAAGAGGTGTATGGAATGAAGAACAAATTGAAAAGCTACAAAAGATTTTGGGGTAATTAACCTCACTCCTGACAACAGGAGACTAAATGAATCTTCAACTTTAACTAGTAGTCCGAGCAAGTCTCTCTCTCTCTCTCTATCTCTCTCTCTCTCTCTCTCTGTCTCTCTCTCTCTCTCTCCAAGTAGTCCAAGCAAGTCTCTCTCTCTCTCTCTCTCTCTCTCTCTCTCTCTCTCTGTCTCTCTCTCTCTCTCTCGCGCTCTCCAAGTAGTCCGAGCAAGTCTCTCTCTCTCTCTCTCTCTCTCTCTCTCTCTCTCTCCCCTAGTAGTCCGAGCAAGTCTCTCTCTCTCTCTGCTTCTCTTAGTCTCTTTCTGTTCATTAGTATCTCTGTCTCTCTCTCTCCCTCTCTCTCTCTCTCTCTCCCTCTGTCTCTCTCTCTCCCTCTCTCTCTCTCTCTCTCTCTCTCTCCCTCTAACCATCCTGTCACCACTGACAGTTTGGCCGTCACTAACGGTTACGACCCGTTACACGGGAGTACAACCCCTCCACCCCATCCCCTTTCTGCAACCGTTTATACCTCTCCTTCTTCTCCTTCTCTCATCCCTCCATCCATCTGTCTCCTTCTCTCATCCCTCCATCCATCTGTCTCCTTCTCTCATCCCTCCATCCATCTGTCTCCTTCTCTCATCCCTCCATCCATCTGTCTCCCGATGGAGAAGTAGAGGAAGAGAAATGTCCTGGTCTTCTGAGGAGTTTGACACAGGAGGCTATTGATTGGCTATTGATTGGCTATTGGTTGGCTATTGATTGGCTATTGGTTGGCTATTGATTGGCTATTGGTTGGCTATTGATTGGCTATTGGTTGGCTATTGGTTGGCTGTTGGTTGGCTATTGATTGGCTATTGATTGGCTATTGGTTGGCTATTGATTGGCTATTGGTTGGCTGTTGGTTGGCTATTGATTGGCTATTGGTTGGCTTTTGGTTGGCTATTGATTGGCTATTGGTTGGCTATTGGTTGGCTGTTGGTTGGCTATTGGTTGGCTATTGGTTGGCTATTGATTGGCTATTGGTTGGCTATTGGTTGGCTGTTGGTTGGCTATTGATTGGCTATTGGTTGGCTATTGGTTGGCTATTGACCCTCTCAGGTCAGTATGCGTCCAGCGACCTAACTGACAGGTCCGACGAGCTTATCCTTCACGTCTCTATGGATTAAAATGTTTTGTCAGTAACCTGTCAGTTATAAAACGAGTGATGGCCAGGAAACCGCTGGTCTGTACCGCCTCTCAGTGTGTGCGTGTGTGTGTGTGTGTGTGTGTTTAGTGTGTGTTGTGGTTGGTTGGTTGCATTCAAACTCCTTTGAACTGAGGAAGGAGAGAACACGATGCTCCTTTGACATACCTGTGAGTGAATTTGTACGTCTCATGAAACGGAAATTGTAACGATGAGTAGAAATCCACTTAGTTAATTACTGTTTTCTGGCACATTCATTTTCCTTTTTATTTTGTGTGTATAGCCAGACTCCTTTTTTACTGTGCTCTGATTGATGACCGAACAGCAAGCTTGACTAGTTTATAAAAGATGTCGAACTGAATAAATGCGATGTCCTATATCCCTGTGCCATTCATAAATCATGCTACCTACCAAAACCATTCATAAATCATACTACTGAGTTATGTGTCCGCGGTACCACATCGGGACAAGTCAACCAAAATATCTTGTTTGTATTTTCCTAGGATCTGAAGCCCATGTCGACACAACTTGCCAGACAGTGACGTTACAGTGTGTGACGCGCTAGTGGCCTAACGAATCGCATCGGCGAGAGAGCCGTTCGTTCGGGACCCTAATACTGTTATGCACATTTTTTGGGGAGGCAATTATCTAAAGATAAATTATGAAAAAAAATGTGATGAAGATTTGTGAATCCTCCTCACTGCAGGAACAATAGGTAGTGGAGACCTCTGGTCCAAAACATGATAAAAGAATACAGATTAAATCATTTTAAAAGGTAATGATATTTATATGGTATTTTCAGAGATATTGATCTAGTTCCTCTGATCTAATCAAAGTGTTGACAGTGGAGAAGTTAACTGCTGGTTTCTGTGTAGCAAAGTCCATGATTTAACACCTGTTTCATTCTTCAATTAGACCTTTATTGCAGGAAGATGAGAAAATGGAAGCTTGAAGCTCGTGGTCGTCAGCAGACTCTTACAAGATTCTTCTAGAAGAAAACTGTGGGTCAGTTGCTACACACTTAAAACAATTAAAAACAAAAAATGACACACTGCAATTCACAAAGAGAGTTGCAAACACTTTGACAAACATATTTATACTGAGAAGAAGTGCTGTTTTGAATGAAAATGTGCCATAAATCGTTTTACTCATAGAGTATGGGATTTTACTTCATATTATTTTGTCCAACCAGGGAAATAGAGAAATCAATCAGTGTGAATTTGTATTTTTTAGAGCAGGAAGTTGAGCCTCGGCAGTCTGTCTCCACAGCCACAGAGACAGCCAGACCAACAGAACCAGCCAGACCAACAGAGACAGCCAGACCAACAGAGACAGCCAGACCAACAGAGACAGCCAGACCAACAGAACCAGCCAGACCAACAGAACCAGCCAGACCAACAGAGACAGCCAGACCAACAGAGACAGCCAGACCAACAGAACCAGCCAGACCAACAGAACCAGCCAGACCAACAGAACCAGCCAGACCAACAGAACCAGCCAGACCAACAGAGCCATACAGACAGAGCCATACAGACAGAGCCATACAGACAGAGGCAGCCATACATACAGACTGAGCCATACAGACTGAGCCATACAGACAGAGCCATACAGACAGAGGCAGCCATACATACAGAGGCAGCCATATAGACTGAGCCATACAGACAGAGCCATACAGACAGAGCCATACAGACAGAGCCATACAGACATAGTTTCCAGTTGTAATGTCACATGAACACGTACAGTGAAACGCCTTTCTTGCGAACTCAAAACCCAACAATGCACTAATCGATAACAATGTAATGCTAGAAGAAGAAAAAAAAACATGAGAAATAAGAAGAAAAATGAAGAACACAATAAGTAAGTTCATACAGCAGGAAATCAAATCCCCTAAAAACAGGCAGGTTCCTGGTTCCTTCATCAGCAGCCCTCCCTTTGCTGCAGGAACACTTTCCAGTCATCACACACCTGCTTGGGTACGTGCTCTGCCCTTTCAAAAGTGTAGGATGGAAGGAAAGGATGGAAAAGGAAAGGCCTGCTTCAAACGTGTGGATCAATGAGAGACGTTTCTTATTCAAGGCAGATAGGCTTGTCGTGGTCAATATATGTTGAAGGGAAGGGAATGTTCTACCTTGCTTTGTAGAATACGTAATTGATTACACAAATCAAACTAGCAGAGCTCTTTCAACGAATCCCCCTCCACCTATTTCAAACGGAGTGCTTCATCAACTGTACAAAAGGAAACATTTCTGAAAGAGATGGAGCTGAGACAAACAGTACCCGAACAGCAGAAGACGTAGGGGATACCAACATCATTGTCAAATGCATTGAAGTTATTGTTGAGGTAACCTTGAGACAGGTTTGGAAATGTCTTGAGTCTCTGCAGTTATTTATCTTTATTTAACTAGGCAAGTCAGTTAAGAACAAATTCTTATTTTCAATGACGGCCTAGGAACAGTGGGTTAACTGCCTTGTTCAGGTGCAGAACGACAGATTTGTACCTTGTCAGCTCAGGGATTTGAACTTGCAACCTTCCAGTTACTAGTCCAACGCTCTAACCACTAGGCTACCCTACTGCCCCGGTTAGGGTCTACACTACAAATAGAACTCGATGCTGGAAGCAGTGAAAGTCCAATTAGCATGCCATACAAGGTGGCTCTAAATTGGTAAAGCTGTCACCAGTTTCCAACAGAATCCAACAGTTTTAAAGAGAAACATCTGACAGTAGCAGGGTTGCTACAACAAATGGAAAATGCTAAGTTTGTTGGTACACTACTTATGCTAAACCAAGTTCTCTCTACTATGAACTGGCTTTCCAAAATCTTTGGAAAAAAGACCAGACATGCTACTCATGTCTCAAGAAGGTAACAATACAAGATGTTATGAATGACCTGAGTGAACACACTGCCCCCAGTGGCTGTTACCCTGCTTTGGAACTGCATAGAGACCAACCTCACAGGTGAGGCAGTTCCTCCACAGCTGGAGCTTCGAGGAGGTCTGTCCTGCGGTACAACGGAGCTGCTGAATAGCCTGGACAACCGCCTCCTCTCTGTTTTATCCAACCTGCCACCAAAGTCAACAGATGCCCACTTCAGAACATTTAGGGATAACCATGACCAAGTGCTGTGTTGAAGTTTGATGAAGACCAAAACATAAACCAGTGGAGGAACTTTAAATACAGGCTGGTTGGCTGACTGACTGGCTGGCTGGCTGACTGGCTCGATGATTGGCTGGCTGTCTGGGAGGTGCCTGACAGTATTTTATCCTGAAGAGGTCAAGAGAGCAAGCCATCCTAAGCATGAAAAAAACTTCAGCTATATTGTTGTCACGGCAACTGTTTGCCTCTGTCAATCCAATGCGGTGGTGGAAAGAGGGGCAAGTGCAGTGAAGAGAATTAAGACATGACATGCTCTCTAACCTCCTCCACATCTCCATAAACAGAGAGAATGTCCCTGGAGCGCAAGAAGATGCCCAGTGAGGCAACCAAGTTATACTCTCCCTCAAAGAGGTTATCCCCAAGAACAGAAGAAGATGAGGCCTTAAAGGACAAAGAGGTTATCCCCAAGAACAGAAGAAGAAGAGGCCTTAAAGGACAAAGAGGTTATCCCCAAGAACAGAAGAAGAAGAGGCCTTAAAGGACAAAGAGGTTATCCCCAAGAACAGAAGAAGAAGAGGCCTTAAAGGACAAAGAGGTTATCCCCAAGAACAGAAGAACAAGAGGCCTTAAAGGACAAAGAGGTTATCCCCAAGAACAGAAGAAGAAGAGGCCTTAAAGGACAAAGAGGTTATCCCCAAGAACAGAAGAACAAGAGGCCTTAAAGGACAAAGAGGTTATCCCCAAGAACAGAAGAACAAGAGGCCTTAAAGGACAAAGAGGTTATCCCCAAGAACAGAAGAAAAAGAGGCCTTAAAGGACAAAGAGGTTATCCCCAAGAACAGAAGAAGAAGAGGCCTTAAAGGACAAAGAGGTTATCCCCAAGAACAGAAGAAGAAGAGGCCTTAAAGGACAAAGAGGTTATCCCCAAGAACAGAAGAAGAAGAGGCCTTAATGGACAAGAGAGTCTAGATTGATAGATAGAGCACTACATGAATCAAACATGCTCAAAAAACAGAACAAAAAAGTAGAGCGCGTAAACTAACACCACATGACATGAAAACAACTACACACAAAACATGACGGGAAACAGAGGGTTAAATATAAGTAGCTTAATTGGGGAAATGTAAACCAGGAAACAAGACAAGACAAATGGATATACGGCTAGAAAGGTCGTGACGTTGATCGCCGAACGCCGCCCGAAAAAGGAGCCGCCCGAACAAGGAGTCGCCTGAACAAGGAGAGGGATTGACTTCGGCAGCTATTTACTTAATTTTTCTGTTTAAAAGAAATACATAATTTGAAAAAACAAACATCATTGAGGCAATTCATATCAATTAATATACAATCTTTGTCCCCAAGTGCAGTCTGGCTTTTTGTTATGGCGGTTTTGGAGCAGTGGCTTCTTCCATGCTGAGCGGCCTTTCAGGTTATGTCGATATAGGACTCGTTTTACTGAGGATATAGATACTTTTGTACCCGTTTCCTCCAGCATCTTCACAAGGTCCTTTGCTGTTGTTCTGGGATTGATTTGCACTTTTCGCCCCAAAGTATGTTCATATCTAGGAGACAAAATGCTTCTTCGTCCTGAGTGGTGTGACGGCTGCGTGGTCCCATGGTGTTTATACTTGCGTACTATTGTTTGTACTGATGAATGTGGTACCTTCCGATGTTTGGAATTTGCTCCCAAGGATGAACCAGACTTAGGTATACAATTTTGTTTTTGAGGTCTTGGCTGATGTCTTTTGATTTTCCCATGTTGTCAAGCAAAGAGGTACTGAGTTTGAAGGGAGGCCTTGAAATACATCCACAGGTGCACCTCCAATTGATTCAAATGATGTCAATTAGCCTATCAGAAGCTTCTAAAGCCATTACATGATTTTCTTGAATTTTCCAAGCTGTTTAAAGGCACAGTCAACTTAGTGTATGTAAACTTCTGACCCACTGGAATTGTGAAACAGTGAATTATAAGTGAAATAATCTGTCTGTAAACAATTGTTGGAAAAATTACTTGTGTCATGCAGAAAGTAGATGTCCTAACCGACTTGCCAAAACTATAGTTTGTTAACAAGGAATTTGTGGAGTGGTTGAAAAACTAGTTTTAATGACTCCAACATAAGTGGATGTAAACCTCCGACTTCAGCTGTAGTAACAGTGGTATGGAAGAGATTTCTAAAGCTTGGCCCGTGAGGATAGGTCTGGAATACACAATGCTATCATAGTAAAGAGGAATGTTATGCTGTCCAGAGGTATAGGCAATATCTGCCCTAACCCTTGTCTATTGCAGAGAAACCATGGGCAATGTTAAACACAGTGGAATGATAACAAGCTAGATTTTTGGTGGCTTAGCTGGCTGGGATGTTGTCAAGGTGCTTAGTGATCAGGGATCATGGATCACTACTGGTAGAGGAGGATCAGGGATCACTACTGGTAGAGGAGGATCAGGGATCACTACCGGTAGAGGCTCAGGGATCACCCAAGATCGGGGATCACCCATGCATGCAAACACCAGGGTCTCCGTTAGCCGGTAACAGACGGCTTTCTGCCAATAAAAATAATAATAAGCCAATTAATAAAATTGCTCAGGCCAATTGTCCCGGAGATGAAAGAAATCCCAGAGCAAAATCTTGCTTTTTAGCCCATTCAATAATTCAAAATACCAGTCCATGTAAATAAATTTGAGCATAATTAATGGAATTAAATTAGCAAGTGTTTATTTCCGTTTGTTTGTCCAAGGTTTAGATGGGTTTGGGACAAGGCCAGCGACATTACAGTCTAGACCTCAAATTAATCACCATTAGAGTAGACCAGAGACATTTACAGTATGGTCATACACAAACTGTAAACAGAGTCCCAAATGGCACCCTACTCCCTATATAGTGCACTACTTTAGACCAGAACCCTATGGCACCCTATTCCCTATATACAGTAGAGCACTAATTTAGACCAGAGCCCTATGGCACCCTATTCCCTATATAGTGCACTACTTTAGACCAGAGCCCTATTCCCTATATAGAGCACTGCTTTAGACCAGAGCCCTATGGCACCCTACTCCCTATATAGTGCGTTCCATACATCATTGGGCTCTGGTCAAACGTAGTACACTATGTAGGGTATATACTGCAACTTGTAACGCAGTGTCTTCTCCAGAAAAAGAAGCCAAAAGTGTTTCTCTGCCAATTTCTCTTCAAATTAGGATGCTTTCGTTGCCATACGAATCCATGGTTTGCATGAGTTAAAATCTTCTCTATTAATTAAAACACATAACATTTTGACAGGCAACGTTCCATATTCCACACACTGAAAAAACTGTCTTTGGTCACATCCCAAATGGAACACTATGTCTATGTCAAAAGTAGTGCACTATATAGGGAATAGGGTGCTATTTGGGACATATATATCATAATAATGTTTTTTTATTTTTTTTAAATTTTACCCCATTTCCTCCCCAATTTCGTGGTATCCAATTGTTTTAGTAGCTACTATCTTGTCTCATCGCTACAACTCCCGTACGGGCTCGGGAGAGACGAAGGTTGAAAGTCATGCGTCCTCCGATACACAACCCAACCAAGCCGCACTGCTTCTTAACACAGCGCGCATCCAACCCGGAAGCCAGCCGCACCAATGTGTCGGAGGAAACACCGTGCACCTGGCAACCTTGGTTAGCACGCACTGCGCCCGGCCCGCCACAGGAGTCGCTGGTGCGCAATGAGACAAGGATATCCCTACCGGCCAAGCCCTCCCTAACCCGGACGACGCTAGACCATGGACCTCCCGGTCGCGGCCGGTTGCGACAGAGCCTGGGCGCGAACCCAGAGTCTCTGGTGGCACAGCTGGCGCTGCAGTACAGCACCCTTAACCACTGCGCCACCCGGGAGGCACTAATAATGGTTCATTGAAGGCTACGTACCAAAATAGCACCGTGTCCCTTTTAGAACTTTTGACCAGAGCCCTATTCCCTACATAGTGCACTACCTTTGACCAGAGCCCTAATGGGAAACATATCCCTACATAGGGAATAGGGGTGCCATTTGAGACACATTTATGAGCCGTAATGAGCATCCCTCAGCTACACTGAGCCACACCTAGCTTCAGCGACTCACCTCATGAGTACCTCCTTTCCAGTGGAATATCAATCTAACCTCAAAGGTATTACTGAGAGAAGGTCACCTATTAAAACAACATGTCTCCTCTTTTCACATTCTGACAAGGAATTTGCGACACATAGCGGATGCCAAACTGAAGATGTGAAGTGTACATGAAAAGAGAAGCTATCTAACACATAATTTCCAATCCACGGAAAAGGCCACAACGATTTTTTTGGCTCCTGCGCAGCAATTACCTCAACACTCCCGATTTGACTAATCAAGTCGATGGTCTGAAAGAGGATGACGCGTTGCCTCAGTGAGCAGACGACCCCTGGATGACAGCTAAACAAACACAGTGAGCGTTGACAGTGACCTCACGATGAGATGACAGCAAAGTAAACAAACACAGTGAGCGTTGACAGAGAGACGAAGAGAAACACCTTTTTTTTTTAGAGAGGATTACCATAAGACTGCAGTTAGACTGAACCCCTGACACACTGACATTGTCCGTCTGTGGTGTGAATAAACTCTTATCCTTCCCTCCTAAAATATCCATACACTACAGTCTACACACCCTGCTACTAGCCTTTCACTAGGTACTGTCTAATGGAAGACTAGGTACTGTCTAATGAAAGACTAGGTACTGTCTAATGAAAGACTAGGTACTGTCTAATGAAAGACTAGGTACTGTCTAATGAAAGACTAGGTACTCTCTAATGAAAGACTAGGTACTCTCTAATGAAAGACTAGGTACTGTCTAATGAAAGACTAGGTACTGTCTAATGAAAGGTACTCTCTAATGAAAGACTAGGTACTCTCTAATGAAAGACTAGGTACTATCTAATGAAAGTACTGTCTAATGAAAGACTAGGTACTGTCTAATGAAAGACTAGGTACTCTCTAATGAAAGTACTGTCTAATGAAAGACTAGGTACTCTCTAATGAAAGACTAGGTACTCTCTAATGAAAGACTAGGTACTATCTAATGAAAGTACTGTCTAATGAAAGACTAGGTACTGTCTAATGAAAGACTAGGTACTCTCTAATGAAAGTACTGTCTAATGAAAGACTAGGTACTATCTAATGAAAGACTAGGTACTATCTAATGAAAGACTAGGTACTGTCTAATGAAAGACTAGGTACTCTCTAATGAAAGACTAGGTACTCTCTAATGAAAGGCTAGGTACTCTCCAATGAAAGACTAGGTACTGTCTAATGAAATCAAATCAACTTTTATTGGTCACATTCACATGATTAGCAGATGTTAATGCGAGTGTAGTGAAATCCTTGAGCTTCTAGTTCCAACAGTGTAGTAATATCTAACAAGTGATCTAACAATTTCACAATGACTACCTTCACAATGACTTCCCCTCAGTGCCGGGCTTCCCCTCAGTGCCGGGCTTCCCCTCAGTGCCGGGCTTCCCCTCAGTCCCGAGCTGCCCCTCAGTCCAGTGGGGTTCTGGGTGAGGACTAATAGGCCATGGTCTGCGGCGAGGGTGGACTATCCTAGGACGCGAGGGGGAGGAACTAAGACACTGATAGAGTGGGGTCCACGTCCCGCGCCGGAGCCGCCACCATGGACAGACGCCCACCCGGACCCTCCCTATTGTTTTGACGTGCGTCCGGGAGTCCGCAACTTAGGGGGGGGGGGGTTCTGTCACGCCTTGGTAGTAGTATATTATGTTTGTCTTCCTTTAATTTGGTCAGGCCAGGGTGTGACATGGGTTTTTGTGGTGCGTTTTTGTCTTAGGGTTTTGTGGGGTGTCTAGCATAGTCTATGGCTGCCTGAGGCGGTTCTCAATCAGAGTCAGGTATTTCTCGTTGTCTCTGATTGGGAACCATATTTAGGTAGCCTGGGTTTCACTGTGTGTTTCGTGGGTGATTGTTCCTGTCTCTGTGTTAGTTGTCACAAGAGAGGCTGCATAGGTTTTTAGATGCGTTACGTTTGTTGGTTTGTATTTTGTTCGTTTGTTCTTCTTCATTAAAGAACATGAGTAACCACCACGCTGCATTTTGGTCCGCTCCTCTTTCAACAGACGAACGCCGTTACAGAATCACCCACCACACCAGGACCAAGTAGCGTGGTGACAGGCAGCGACAGCAGAAGCAACAAAGAGAGGAATGGACATGGGAGGATGAATTGTTCGGAGAAGGACCCTGGGATCAGCCTGGAGAATATCGCCGCCCCAAAGAAGAACTGGAGGCGGCGAGAGCTGAGAGGCGTTGGTATGAGGAGAAGCAACAGCGGCAGCAGGAGCAACAATATCGGGACTACACTACTTGGGAGGAAATAGACAGGTGGGCGGTCGACCCAGGGAGAGTGCCAACTACCTAATACACACAAATGTAAAGGAATGAATAAGAATATGTACATGTAAATATGTGGATGAGTGACGGCCGAACGACATAGGCAAGATGCAGTAGATGGTATAAAATACAGAATATACATATGAGATGAGTAATGTAGGATATGTAGACATTATATAAAGTGCTGTTATTTAAAGTGACTAGTGATATAGTTGAAGTCTGAAGTTTACATAGACTTAGGTTGGAGTCATTAAAACTCGTTTTTCAACCACTCCATACATTTCTTGTTAAACAAACTATAGTTTTGGCAAGTCGGTTAGGACATCTACTTTGTGCATGACACAAGTCATTTTTCCAACAATTGTTTACAGACAAATTATTTCACTTATAATTCACTGTATCACAATTCCAGTGGGTCAGAAGTTTACATACACTAAGTTGATGGTGCCTTTAAATGACTTGAAAAATGGCAGAAAATGGCTTTAGAAGCTTCTGATAGGCTAATCGACAACATTTGAGTATATTGGAGGTGTACCTGTGGATGTATTTCAAGGCCTCCCTTCAAACTCAGTGCCTCTTTGCTTGACATCATGGGAAAATCAAAAGAAATCAGCGAAGACCTCAGAAAACAATTGTCTAGTCTGGTTCATCCTTGGGAGCAATTTCCAAACGCCTGAAGGAACCACGTTCATCTGTACAAACAATAGTATGCAAGTATAAACACCATGGGACCACGCAGCCGTCATACCGCTCAGGAAGGAGACGCGTTCTGTCTCCTAGAGACGAACGTACTTTGGTGCGAAAAGCGCTAATCAATCCCAGAACAACAGCAAAGGACCTTGTGAAGATGCTGGAGGAAACGGGTACAAAAGTATCTATATCCTCAGTAAAACGAGTCCTATATCGACATAACCTGAAAGGCCGCTCAGCAAGGAAGAAGCCATTGCTCCAAAACCACCATAAAAAAGCCAGACTACGGTTTGCAACTGCACATGGGGACAAAGATTGTACTTTTTGGAGAAATGTCCTCTGGTCTGATGAATCAAAAAATAGAACTGTTAGGCCATAATGACCATCGTTATGGTTGGAGGAAAAATTTGAGAGCCTTGCAAGCCGAAGAACACCATCCCAACTGTGAAGCACGTGGTTGGCAGCATCATGTTGTGGGGGTGCTTTGCTGCAGGAGGGACTGATGCACTTCACAAAATAGATGGCATCAAGAGGGAGGAAAATTATGTGGATATATTGAAGCAACATCTCAAGACATCAGTCAGGAAGTTAAAGCTTGGTCGCAAATGGGTCTTCCAAATGGACAATGACCCCAAGCATACTTCCAAAGTTGTGGATAAATGGCTTAAGGACAACAAAGTCAAGGTATTGGAGTGGCCATCACAAAGCCCTGACCTCTATCCTAAAGAACATTTGTGGTCAGAACTGAAAAAGCGTGTGTGAGCAAGGAGGCCGACAAACCTGACTTTGCTACTCCAGCTCTGTCAGGAGGAAAGGGCCTTGTGGAAGGCTACCTGAAACGTTTGACCAAAGTTCAACATTTTAAAGGCAATGCTACCAAATACTAATTGAATGAATGTAAACTTCTGACCCACTGAGAATGTGATGAAAGAAATAAAAGCTGAAATAAATAATTCTCTCTACTATTATTCTGACATTTCACATTCTTAAAATAAAGTGGTGATCCTAACGGACCTTTAACAGGGAATTTTTACTGGGATTAAATGTCAGGAATGGTGAAAAACTAAATGTCACATCATCCCATTACTGATTATATTATCACCTGGACCTTTCATATCATCCCATTACTGATTATATTATCACCTGGACCTTTCACATCATCCCATTACTGATTATATTATCACCTGGACCTTTCATATCATCCCATTACTGATTATATTATCACCTGGACCTTTCACATCATCCCATTACTGATTATATTATCACCTGGACCTTTCACATCATCCCATTACTGATTATATTATCACCTGGACCTTTCACGTCATCCCATTACTGATTATATCATCACCTGGACCTTTCACATCATCCCATTACTGATTATATTATCACCTGGACCTTTCACATCATCCCATTACTGATTATATTATCACCTGGACCTTTTACATCATCCCATTACTGATTATATTATCACCTGGACCTTTCATATCATCCCATTACTGATTATATTATCACCTGGACCTTTCACATCATCCCATTACTGATTATATTATCACCTGGACCTTTCACATCATCCCATTACTGATTATATTATCACCTGGACCTTTTACATCATCCCATTACTGATTATATTATCACCTGGACCTTTCATATCATCCCATTACTGATTATATTATCACCTGGACCTTTCATATCATCCCATTACTGATTATATTATCACCTGGACCTTTCACATCATCCCATTACTGATTATATTGTCACCTGGACCTTTCACATCATCCCATTACTGATTATATTATCACCTGGACCTTTCATATCATCCCATTACTGATTATATTATCACCTGGACCTTTCACATCATCCCATTACTGATTATATTATCACCTGGACCTTTCACATCATCCCATTACTGATTATATTATCACCTGGACCTTTCACATCATCCCATTACTGATTATATTGTCACCTGGACCTTTCACATCATCCCATTACTGATTATATTATCACCTGGACCTTTCATATCATCCCATTACTGATTATATTATCACCTGGACCTTTCACATCATCCCATTACTGATTATACTATCACCTGGACCTTTCACATCATCCCATTACTGATTATATTATCACCTGGACCTTTCACATCATCCCATTACTGATTATATTATCACCTGGACCTTTCATATCATCCCATTACTGATTATATTATCACCTGGACCTTTCACATCATCCCATTACTGATTATATTATCACCTGGACCTTTCACATCATCCCATTACTGATTATATTATCACCTGGACCTTTCACGTCATCCCATTACTGATTATATCATCACCTGGACCTTTCACATCATCCCATTACTGATTATATTATCACCTGGACCTTTCACATCATCCCATTACTGATTATATTATCACCTGGACCTTTTACATCATCCCATTACTGATTATATTATCACCTGGACCTTTCATATCATCCCATTACTGATTATATTATCACCTGGACCTTTCACATCATCCCATTACTGATTATATTATCACCTGGACCTTTCACATCATCCCATTACTGATTATATTATCACCTGGACCTTTTACATCATCCCATTACTGATTATATTATCACCTGGACCTTTCATATCATCCCATTACTGATTATATTATCACCTGGACCTTTCACATCATCCCATTACTGATTATATTATCACCTGGACCTTTCACATCATCCCATTACTGATTATATTATCACCTGGACCTTTCACATCATCCCATTACTGATTATATTATCACCTGGACCTTTCACATCATCCCATTACTGATTATATTATCACCTGGACCTTTCATATCATCCCATTACTGATTATATTATCACCTGGACCTTTCATATCATCCCATTACTGATTATATTATCACCTGGACCTTTCACATCATCCCATTACTGATTATATTATCACCTGGACCTTTCATATCATCCCATTACTGATTATATTATCACCTGGACCTTTCATATCATCCCATTACTGATTATATTATCACCTGGACCTTTCACATCATCCCATTACTGATTATATTGTCACCTGGACCTTTCACATCATCCCATTACTGATTATATTATCACCTGGACCTTTCATATCATCCCATTACTGATTATATTATCACCTGGACCTTTCACATCATCCCATTACTGATTATATTATCACCTGGACCTTTCACATCATCCCATTACTGATTATATTATCACCTGGACCTTTCACATCATCCCATTACTGATTATATTATCACCTGGACCTTTCACATCATCCCATTACTGATTATATTATCACCTGGACCTTTCACATCATCCCATTACTGATTATATTATCACCTGGACCTTTCACATCATCCCATTACTGATTATATTATCACCTGGACCTTTCACATCATCCCATTACTGATTATATTATCACCTGGACCTTTCACATCATCCCATTACTGATTATATTATCACCTGGACCTTTCACATCATCCCATTGTTACAGCTTATATTTTAACGCTTTCAGTCGGGCTCTGTTTTGACACTCAGATGTGTGTGTGTGTGTGTGTGTGTGTGTGTGTGTGTGTGTGGAAGTAGCTCAACAGTATCCATACAACTCCACTCCTGAGCCTTCCTTCCTTCCTTCCTTCCTTCCTTCCTTCCTTTCTTCCGGCAGTACAGTACTATGTGTGTGAGTGTGTGTGTGTGTGTGTGTGTGTGTGTGTGTGTGTGTACGGTAAACTGTGTGTGTGTGTGTGTGTGTGTTTGTGTGTGTGTGTGTGTGTGTGAGTGTGCGCTGCGCTGTGTGTGTACGGTAAACTGTGTGTGTGTGTGTGTGAGTGTGCGCTGCGCTGTGTGTGTACGGTAAACTGTGTGTGAGTGTGCGCTGCGCTGTGTGTGTACGGTAAGCTGTGTGTGTTTGTGTGTTGTCTGGAAGTGTAAGGTTCTCCGTTACATATGCTGTGTGGGCTGATGGCATATGAAAGGAACCTTAATGAATAGCAAATTCAACGCCCACTCTTGGCCCAACTCTCTCTCTCTCGCTCTCTCTCTCAATTTAATTCCATTTAAGAGCTTTATTGGCATGGGAAACATATGTTTACATTGCCAAAGCAAATTAAATAGATAATTATCTTTTGTGTCAGTCACAGTGGTCAGGTATTCTTTCCTATGTGTCAAGTAATTACAATTTAACTTTTTTTTTCTCATGATCTCTCTCTCTCTCTCTCTCTCTCTCTCATCATTGCTCCCTTGTCAGCCTCTAGCCCTTCAGCAGGTCTCTAGCCCTTCAGCAGGTCTCTAGCCCTTCAGCAGGTCTCTAGCCCTTCAGCAGGTCTCTAGCCCTTCAGCAGGTCTCTAGCCCATCCATGATGTTTATGACACAGATGTCTGTGTGTGAGCGAGGGAATGGAAGAGAAAGAGCTAGAGAATTAAAGAGGGGTTTTACATCAGAGCTAATTAAACTGTGTCCTTCCTCTGTGTCCTTTCACTCAGAGGTGAGAGGGGGGAGGGAGCCCCCCAGCCTCCCTGCGATGGAACAAAATCATTAACCTCTGCTTCCTACATGATAACATCTGCCTCAGATGTACAGAGATACATGTAATAACATGTAATATAACATTCACACGCAATGTACCTTTCAGCATCTACCACACACTCTGTAGTAGAACACTGTGGTAGAACACTGTGGTAGAACACTGTGGTAGAACACTGTGCTAGAACACTGTGGTAGAACACTGTGGTAGAACACTGTCATAGTAGAACACTGTGGTAGAACACTGTGGTAGAACTCTGTAGTAGAACACTGTGGTAGAACACTGTCATAGTAGAACACTGTGGTAGAACACTGTAGTAGAACACTGTGCTAGAACACTGTGGTAGAACTCTGTGGTAGAACACTGTAGTAGAACACTGTGCTAGAACACTGTGGTAGAACTCTGTAGTAGAACACTGTGGTAGAACACTGTTGTAGAAAACTGTGGTAGACCACTGTCATAGTAGAACACTGTGGTAGAACACTGCAGTAGAACACTGTGGTAGACCACTGTAGTAGAACACTGTGGTAGAAGACTGTAGTAGAAGACTGTAGTAGAACACTGTAGTAGTAAATATAGACCTACTGTATGGAGCCTATTTATAGACCTACTGTATGAAGCCTATTTATAGACCTACTGTATAGAACCTAAATATAGACCTACTGTATGAAGCCTAAATATAGACCTACTGTATAGAACCTAAATATAGACCTACTGTATGGAGCCTAAATATAGACCTACTGTATGAAGCCTAAATATAGACCTACTGTATGGAGCCTAAATATAGACCAACTGTATGGAGCCTAAATATAGACCTACTGTATGAAGCCTAAATATAGACCTACTGTATGAAGCCTAAATATAGACCTACTGTATGGAGCCTAAATATAGACCTACTGTATGGAGCCTATTTATAGACCTACTGTATAGAACCTAAATATAGACCTACTGTATGGAGCCTAAATATAGACCTACTGTATGAAGCCTAAATATAGACCTACTGTATAGAACCTAAATATAGACCTACTGTATGGAGCCTAAATATAGACCTACTGTATGGAGCCTAAATATAGACCTACTGTATAGAACCTAAATATAGACCTACTGTATAGAACCTAAATATAGACCTACTGTATGGAGCCTAAATATAGACCTACTGTATGAAGCCTAAATATAGACCTACTGTATAGAACCTACATATAGACCTACTGTATGAAGCCTAAATATAGACCTACTGTATGGAGCCTAAATATAGACCTACTGTATAGAACCTAAATATAGACCTACTGTATGGAGCCTAAATATAGACCTACTGTATGGAGCCTATTTATAGACCTACTGTATAGAACCTAAATATAGACCTACTGTATGGAGCCTAAATATAGACCTACTGTATGGAGCCTAAATATAGACCTACTGTATGGAGCCTATTTATAGACCTACTGTATAGAACCTAAATATAGACCTACTGTATGGAGCCTAAATATAGACCTACTGTATGGAGCCTAAATATAGACCTACTGTATAGAACCTAAATATAGACCTACTGTATGGAGCCTAAATATAGACCTACTGTATGGAGCCTAAATATAGACCTACTGTATGGAGCCTATTTATAGACCTACTGTATGAAGCCTATTTATAGACCTACTGTATAGAACCTAAATATAGACCTACTGTATGGAGCCTAAATATAGACCTACTGTATGAAGCCTAAATATAGACCTACTGTATGGAGCCTAAATATAGACCTACTGTATGGAGCCTAAATATAGACCTACTGTATGGATCCTAAATATAGACCTACTGTATGGAGCCTTAAAATTCATTAATAGGATAGGAACTTGTTCAAATATCAGATTTGGGATCTGGCTAATGATTATTCCAACAGGGTAAATGCAGATAGCCAACGCCATGCCTCAGCCTATTCATTAGCATTTCGCTGCATCAGTTGGGCTGAAAGTGATCCTGTTTATTGCTAATAGCACAGCTGATAATACAGGTCATGCACAGGCTATATAAATGCCTCAATATCTTCACATCGTTTTAACATATCATTTTAAGCTCTGACGACGGCCCCGATACGTAAAGCTTATTTAAAGATCAGTGATACGATCGAGAGCAGTGTTTCCGTTTCCTTGTTCCTTCCATCTTGTTCAACTGTTATCCTGCACCTGCAATAAAAGATTGCTCAGTTGTGCGAGTGTCTTTTTAACATTTTTAACGTATCATTTGACCAATGTGTTGTTGGGCTCATTTATATTTTAGTGTCAGCAAACTTTTGTTTTCATTTCATTTGGAGTATAAAAGTCAGAAGAAAAGTAATCAGTCCTTCCACATCAACATTCTAGGAGGGAATTCAACCTCCCACCATGACCCTTTCCTACACTGGTACACATTTTTCCAAAACAAACACTCTCCCCCCCCCCCCTTCGCTCCCTCCATCTCCCTCTCCCTCTTTCTCTCCCTCTCCCTCACTCCCTCTCTCGTACCCTCTCACCCTCTCTCTCTCCATCTCCCTCTTTCTCTCCCTCTCCCTCTCCCCCTCCCCCCTCTCTCTCTCACCCTCTCTCTCCCTCTCCCTTGCTCCCTCTCACCCTCTCTCTCTCTCTCTCTCTCTCTCTCTCTCTCTCTCTCTCTCTCTCTCCATCTCCCTCGTTCTCTCCCTTTCCCTCTTTCCCTCGCTCCCTTTCTCACACCCTTTCTCTCTCTCCATCTCCCTCTTTCTCTCCCTCTCCCGCTCTCTCTCCATCTCTCTAACCAATAAACCCTTACTCCATCTATTACGAAGCTTTGTGTGAGTCTGTGTCTGTGTTTGACTCTCTCTGTGTGTGTGTGACAGGCAGAAAGGCAGTCTGGACTTCTAAAAGCTGCAGACGAAATAGCAAACATGCCATGGTCGGTCGGTCAGAGCCGTTAACTGTTAATATTCATGAGATGCCTCAAATATCTGGGTGGTGAATGTCAACAGGCACGCGCAGACACAGACACAGACACAGACACACACACACACACACACACACACACACACACACACACACACACACACACACACACACACGTCGTTGGCACATCACGCTCACTCTCAGCCTGAGCCCACGCCGCCACACTGCTGTCTTCACCGTATTCAACAACAAAATAATATTTTACAAGCTCTTCTGTCTCTCTCATCTCACTCTTCTCTCAGATCTCTCTCTCCTCTCTTTCATCTGTCTCTTCTCTCCCCTCTCCATTCTCTCAGATCTCTCTCTCCTCTCTTTCATCTGTCTCTTCTCTCCCCTCTCCGTTCTCTCGTTCTACTCTCTCCTCTCTTTCATCTGTCTCTTCTCTCCCCTCTCCGTTCTCTCATTCTACTCTCTCCTCTCTGTCATTTGCCTCTACTCTCCCCTCTCCGTTCTCCCGTTCTACTCTCTCCTCTCTTTCATCTGTCTCTTCTCTCGCCTCTCTGTTCTCTCAGATCTCTCTCTCCTCTCTTTCATATGTCTCTTCTCTCCCCTCTCCGTTCTCTCATTCTACTCTCTCCTCTCTTTCATCTGTCTCTTCTCTCCCCTCTCCGTTCTCTCAGATCTCTCTCTCCTCTCTTTCATCCTTCTCTTCTCTCCCCTCTCCGTTCTCTCGTTCTACTCTCCCTCTCTTTCATCCTTCTCTTCTCTCCCCTCTCCGTTCTCTCAGATCTCTCTCTCCTCTCTTTCATCCTTCTCTTCTCTCCCCTCTCTGTTCTCTCGTTCTACTCTCCCTCTCTTTCATCCTTCTCTTCTCTCCCCTCTCTGTTCTCTCAGATCGCTGTCATCTGTCTCTTCTCTCCGCTCTCCGTTCTCTCGTTCTACTCTCCATCTCTTTCATCCTTCTCTTCTCTCCCCTCTCTGTTCTCTCAGATCTCTCTCTCCTCTCTTTCATCCTTCTCTTCTCTCCCCTCTCCGTTCTCTCAGATCTCTCTCTCCTCTCTTTCATCTGTCTCTTCTCTCCCCTCTCCGCTCTCTCAGATCTCTGTCATCTGTCTCTTCTCTCCCCTCTCCGTTCTCTCAGATCTCTCTCTCCTCTCTTTCATCCTTCTCTTCTCTCCCCTCTCCGTTCTCTCAGATCTCTCTCTCCTCTCTTTCATCTGTCTCTTCTCTCCCCTCTCTGTTCTCTCAGATCTCTGTCATCTGTCTCTTCTCTCCCCTCTCCGTTCTCTCAGATCTCTGTCATCTGTCTCTTCTCTCCCCTCTCCGTTCTCTTGTTCTACTCTCTCCTCTCCCTGTCCTCTCTCATTACTGTGAATTAGTATGGCTGCTTTGCTTTGCTTTGACCCACTGCCTCTCTTCCTGATGTATAAGGACAGTGAGCAGCGGAGGGCCACAAAGAAGAAAGAGAGGGACACATACAGACACACAGAGACACACAGAGACACAGAGACACACAGAGGAGACACACACAGAGACACACAGAGGAGACACACACAGAGACACAGACACACACACAGAGACACACAGAGGAGACACACAAAGAGACACACAGAGGAGACACACACAGAGACACAGAAACACACACAGAGACACACATAGGAGACACACACACAGACACACAGAGGAAACACACACAGAGACACACAGAAGAGACCCATACAGAGACATACAGCTGGACACCATCAGATGAAAAAGACAATTCTCTCGCTCTCTCTGTTTCTCTCTCTGTTTCTCTCTCTGTTTCTGTCGGTCTGCCTGCCTGCCTGCCTGCCTGT